>NW_024426774.1:12509250-12783861 GCF_017311325.1 Ursus maritimus | reverse complement strand
TGTGTGTGTGTGTGTGTGTGTGTGTGTGTGTGTGTGTGTGTGTGTATGTGTGTGAATACAGCAAAACCTTAGTCTTCTGAAGCTGTCTTTAGTAACAACATCTCATTTGAATATAACTAAGGACCATGAACCATATAGAAACAACCTCTGAACAGACACAGAAGATGTTACAAAATTCATGGACTAGATAAGGTTAAGTATTTCCCTCAGATTAGAACCTCTCTGACGCTCATCCACTTGTATGAGAGAACAAAGGTGGCTTCTTAGGCTTCTTTTCAAAAAATCTACTTTACTTACTTATTTTTAATGTGTAAAATTTGACAGGTTTAAATTTTTTTCAGCTTTATGGAGGTATGATTGACAAATAAAATTGTACATATTTAAAGAGAATACATGTGATGTTTTGGTATATGTATCCATTGTGAAATGATTAGCATAATCTAGCTAGTTGATATATTCATCACCTCACGTAGTTATCAATTTTTTTATTTCTCTGTGTGAGCTAAGAACACTTGAGATCTCCTCTCTTCACAAATTTGAAGTATGCAATACATTATTAACTATAGTCACCATGCTGTACATTAGATCTTCAGAACTGAGAGAACTTATTCATCTCATACCTGAAAGCTTGCCCTTTGGTCAATATCACTCTTTCCCTATCATCCAGCCTCTGAAAGCTACCATCTCACTTTCTGTTACTATGAGTTTGGCTTTTTTTCTTTAGATTCTGCGTATAGGTGAGATCATGCCCATCTTTTTATTGTCTATAGCATTGCCTGCATTTCCTGGCATATAGTTTGACCTCTATGTAGCTGTTGAATTGATATGAATTGTAGCCAGGGATTTGGGGGTTTCCTCTAGCAAAAGGGAAGCAACAAATAGAAGGAAATATGCAGTTTCTATAAGCAGGTACACTGACAGCAATGAAAAGTGAGAACTAATAGTTTTAATTTTAAATGTCTTCTGACACAAATTAACAGAGCAGACACAGTATGCATAGAGCTATTTTTTTTAATTTAAATTTTGTTAGTTACCATAGAGTGCAATATTGGTTTCTGGAGTAGAACTCAGTGATTCATCACTTACATACAATACACAGTGCTCCTCACAAGTGCCCTCCTTAATCCCCATTGCCCATCTAGCCCATCCCCCACCCACTTCCCTCCAGAAACTCTCAGTTTGTTCTCTATCATGGCGTCACTTATAGGTTATTTACCTCTCTCCTTTTTTTCTTTGCCCCCCTCCCATATGTTCATCTGTTTTCTTTCTTAAATTCCACATATGAATGAGATCATATGGTATTTGTCTTTCTCTGACTAACTTATTTCATTTAGCATAATACACTCTAGCTCCATCCCCTATGGAGAGACCCCAAATGTCTGTTGACTGATGAATGGATAAAGAGATGTGGTGTACACACACACACACACACACACACACACACACACACAGGAATAGTATTCAGTCATGAAAAAGAATGAAATCTTGCCATTTGCTATGATATGGATGGAGCTAGAGATATCTAATTCAGGGGCAGATACAATATTTGCTATAGCAGCTTGAGGGCATCAACAGTGGACAGTACCTACCATACTTAATATTCCTGATAAAAATCCTCATTTCATAGAAAAAAGCTAAATCATGCTAATTCTTAGGAAAATTTATATCTCAAATATCTTTATTAAAATATATACATTTATGCTGAATTTCTCTAGGACTTACAGATTTGGGGGACAAGTGAGGTCACAAAAATAGGAACTGAAATTTCACAAGCTTTTAGATTAATCTATATAATATTGTACCTCTGGCTCACTAAAATATTGCTCCCCAATTTTTTCTAGAAGTCCTTGGGAAGTAGGTTACCTGTTTGCAAGGAAAAATTCTGTCCCTGTTGGGCGCAGTGTTTGCTTTTGCCTATCACAGCAGGTTTTTGGCCGCTGCTATTGCTCTGTTGTGCCCCATCTCCATAGGTTCCCAGTGGCCTCTGGGTACTATCAACTCTAACGGGCATAATGTGATATCATAGGTTCTGTCAAGGACTTCACCAATATCACTTGAGCCCTCTAGGTATGAGAGCTTCTCTGTGATGTGTGGTTCAAGATGCCCCCCATCCCTGGTGGTACAGCATTACATGTGAGCCCCAAGGCTGTACAGAATTTTAGTGACAAAGCTCTATCAGATTTTACCTACAGCTACCCTGTTCCTTGAAGGATTTAGATCTGAGGCCAGTGAGAACTGGGCCAGATAACATGTCCTAGAGATAGTTACCATGCCATATTCAGATCAAACTTTCTCCTTTATGACTCAGGATTTACTTACCAACTCAATCTCAGAAAGGCTTTTTCCTTCCCTTAGGATTAATGGCAGAAATTTCCTTATTTTTCATGAGAATAGCTGTCTGAAATCCTGCCCCATAGGTTTACTGATACAGAGATATATATGTATTCCTTCCTTCCTTCCTTCCTTCCTTCCTTCCTTCCTTCCTTCCTTCCTTCCTTCCTTCCTTCTTTTCTTCCTTGCTTGCTTCTTTCCTTCAACAAATATTTCATCAGATTCCAGGTACTGTTTAGATGGTAGAATCATAGCAATTAACAGAAGAGACAATGTCCTGTCTTTCAGGGAGTGTTGTGGGGACACATAATGGAAAGTAATCAAATAAGGGGGGGTACCATTTTAGATAAAATGGTCACAAAGGCTTGGATTAGGTGCCTATTGCAGCAGAAACGTGACTAAGGAAAAGAGGTAGTGTAATGGGTATCTGAAGGAAGATGATTCTTCGAAGGAGCAGGAAGTTCTAGGGCCCTGGGGAAGGAATATGCCAGGCCTGTTTGAGGAACAGAAGGAAGGCTAGATTGATTGGAGCAGAGCTAGTGAAATGGAGAGAGAGTTAGGAAAAGAGGTCTGAGGGTTACTCAGGGGACAACTCAAGTAGAGCCTTGCACACCTTCATATGACTTTAAATAAATACGTATAGATTAAGAAACTTTGTGGGCTTACACCAGTTAGAATGGCAAAAATAGACAAGGCAAGAAACAACAATTGTTGGAGAGGATGTGGAGAAAGGGGATCCCTCCTACATTGTTGGTGGGAATGCAAGTTGGTACAGCCACTCTGGAAAACAGTGTGGAGGTCCCTTAAAAAGTTAAAAATTGAGCTACCCTATGATCCAGCCATTGCACTACTGGGTATTTACCCCAAAGATACAGATGTAGTGAAGAGAAGGGCCATATGCACCCCAATGTTCATAGCAGCAATGTCCACAATAGCTAAATCGTGGAAGGAGCCGAGATGCCCTTCAACAGATGACTGGATTAAGAAGTTGTGGTCCATATATACAATGGAATATTACTCAGCAATCAGAAAGAACGAGTTCTCAACATTTGCTACAACATGGACGGCACTGGAGGAGATAATGCTAAGTGAAATAAGTCAAGCAGAGAAAGACAACTATCATATGATTTCTCTCATCTATGGAACATAAGAACTAGAATGATCAGTAGGGGAAGAAAGGGATAAAGAAAGGGGGGGTAATCAGAAGGGGGAATGAAACATGAGAGACTATGGACTATGAGAAACAAACTGAGGGCTACAGAGGGGAGGGGGGTGGGGGAATGGGATAGGCCGGTGATGGGCAGTAAGGAGGGCACATATTGCATGGTGCACTGGGTGTTATACACAACTAATGAATCATCGAGCCTTACATCGAAAACCGGGGATGTACTGTATGGTGACTAACATAATATAATAAAAAATCATTATAAAAAAAATAAAAATAAAAATAAAATGGAATTTAAATAAAAAAAAAAAAGAAACTTTGTGGGGTCTTGAGCAGAGGATTCAAATGGTCTCACCTAAAGGATCACTCTTGCTGCTGTGTGGAGATCAGATTATAAGAAGGCAAGTATGGAAGGAAAGAGACAAGTCAGTAAACTATTACAGCAATCCAGGTGAGAGGGGATGGAAGTTTGATTTGGATGACAGAAGTGGACAGGGGTGAGAAGTGGCCTGTTTTTGGTTATTGCTTAAAGGTATGGTAACCAAATACTAAATTATTTAAGGAATAAATGACTAAGTAACATGAAAGAAAGTGAGGATTGAAGAGTGATTTCACTGGTTTTGGCCATAGAGATCTACTGGTTATAATTGCTGTTTATAGAAATGGGGCATGTTGGAGAGCACCCGGTTGGGGCAGATGGAGTCCAAGCTATGGGCCTGGACATGTAGAGTTTAAGGTATTTATTAGATATTCAAATTGAGTTGCTGTATTAATTTTCCAAGGTTACTGTAAAAAAGTACCTCAAATTGGGTGACTTAAATAACAGAAATTTATAGTCTTACAGTTTTGGAGGCTAGATATCCAAGATCAAGATGCCAGGAAGTTTGGTTCCTTCTAATATTTGAGAGGAAGGATCTGTTCAGGACCTTCTCGTTGGCCTGAGATCACTGTCTTCTGTCTGTGCTTCCTTACATCAAGTACTTCTATGCATGTCTGTGTCCAGATTTCTTCTTCTTATAAGTATACCAATCATATTGGATTAAGATGCTCCCTACTAACCTCATTTTAATTTGGTTATGTTTACAAGGACCCTACTCTAACTCAGGTCACATTCTGAGGTAATGGGGGCTAAGAATTTAAAAAACGGTTTTTGGGTGAACACAATTCAGCCCATAACAGATGATAAACTTAGGGAAATTGTTGCAGATGAAATGTGTATTTGCTGTTATCTGCACATAAGTGATATTTAAAGCCATGAGGCTGCATGAGATCACTCTCTGGGATGAGTGGAGATAGAGATGTCTTCAGATGATCTAGCATTTGGAGGGGGGTGATTCTTACTCAGACTCACTGTGAATTTTCAGTTACATAGATTTCCATACATTATAAGCCCTTTTAAATTATGAGTCTGGGATGTCTGGGTCATGCAGGTTTCTAGCCAATGGGCCCCGCTCTCAGAGGAGAAGGGCACATTGCAGGTTGGTTAAGATTAAAGCAGAAAGTTTGCATACAAAAGATATAGGTTCCGGCGGACTCTGAGGTCAGTGGTTGTTGTTTTCCTTAAAGAGTTCACTTCTGGGCAGTTTTTAACATTTTCCTGGAAGAACTTAAAGTGAATTTTTAAGTACACTAAGGAACTTTGCCTTGATTGAATACTAGCCTTGATAGCAAAGGAAATAGGAGACTGGTTTCAGATGTGTAACTCCCACATGTCCTGGAAATGAACTAAAAAACATAGCCATTTTCTTTTCATCTTTTGTTGCTTAGTGACACAAAACAGGCCTTTTTGCTTGTTTTGAGCTTTCTGAGTGACTGTGAGTCATGGTTTGAACATCCCTATTCCTAGAAAGGTGGCTCTGTTCATCTGGTCAGCATATATTTGCCCAGGGCCCTTGGCAGATTGTGATACTGGGTAAGATGACCACAAGTCTGGCCTGAGAAGGAGTATGTGGTGATTTTATTTTCTGGGATAATTCTCTATGCAGACAGCCTGCTATGGTAGGAGCAGCATGGGACTGAGGCTTGAATTCTCTTGCTCACTCTGACTCCAGTCTAGTCCATGCCCATAGACTAGTCATTTGTTCTTAGATTTTATACAGTCTAATGACTTAAAAACAAATTGCCTCCAATTTCTTTTAAAGATTTATTTATTTGAGGGGTGGGGAGGAGCAGAGGGAGAGAACCTTGAAGCAGACTCTGTGCTAAGGAGCCCGACGCAGGGCTCAATCTCACGACTCATGAGGTCATGACCTAAGCTGAAACAGAGTTGGATGCTTAACCAACTGACCCACTCAGGTGCCCCTACCTCCAATTTTAAAAAGTTTATTGTTTCCAGGGGGCTTACACAGACACACTTGGCCTAGTTCTGTGACTTGATGTTGGCCCTGGCATGACGTTCTAGGTGGGAAGACTAAGAGTGTTTGTGTTAATAAAATAACAAGAACGTTTCAAAAACAAATCCCCAACACCCCAAACCTTGCCTCCGGTGTAACTTTTTGCTTCTGCTCTCCTACACCTACCTTGTATCTGTGACTTACATCCCATTAAAATGTGTTTAGAGTGATCTTTGTGAGTGTTAGACTTCTAAGTGTTCAACTTCCTTGAGAAATAGATTTAAAAATATTATCTTTGGATCTCATCTTCAGACAATTACTTAGGGCTGTTTTTCTCTTATGCAGGTCCAGTTGGTCACTTTTTGTTCTCAGATCCACACTCTGAGGTGTGATTGTGTGTACAGAGGATGCCCTTAGAGTATACTTGTCCACCTTGTCACTATCAAGCCCAGAAATCTCACTGTCAACTAAGACCATTATCTTCAATGGCTGTAAGAATGTAATGTTCCCGTGGACTTTGGTTATACATCCACAGTATTGGGTGCATTTTCTGTCAGCCATTGTTCTGAATTAGTAACAAATGAGGCATAGGATTGTATCCATTCAGTGGCACAGAAAGCCACCTAACTGGTATCAAACACATGGTTTGCCTCTTACTGCAAATACTGAATTCCCTTTTCTTCACCAGGAGTCTTCATTTACAGGCTCTTTTCTCATGAGGCTATAACTTTCATTTGCTCTTAAGAGTTAATTAAATTTAAAATTTAAAAGGCTAGAACTAGAAGTGAACTTAAAGGTAATTAAACTTGTGAGAAAATATGTCTAGTGGTAAAGCAAGTTGTTCAAGGCCACACTGAGATGAGGCAGTGCCAGGACTAGAGGGGGTTTGGAACTCTCTTTGGAGCCTTAGGGGCAACCTAGGGTATATCCACACATTCTACATTGCCTCCCAGTGAGTCCAAATATCTTTTTTTTCCCCTAAATGGGATTCTTTATTTTTGATGAAATGAAAATTTCCATTTAAATTGTCCATGTTTTGATATATATTTATAAACCTTTAATAACTCTGGCACGTATGACTTTGGGGAGGAAAGATTTTGTGTTGAAGGTGAGGTTTCTTTGTGCTCTTTTATTGATTTGGAGGGTAAAGGACTGGACAACTTCTGGAGATTATGAAAGCCAAGTTGTTTTCTAAAGGGAAATGAAATCTACTTAGAAGATACAGAAGGATACATCTGCCTCATCCTCAAGACTCCGAGCCTATAGATCTTTCTCTCACAGATGCCTACCTCCCAATGCAGCTTTAAGATCTATTTCAAGAAATAGGTGAATGGGGATTAAGAGGTAAAACTTCCAGTTATAAAATAAGTAAGTCATGGCGATGAAAAGTACAGCATAGAGAATGTAGTCAATAATATTGTAATGATACACGGTGACAGATGGTGACTATCGCAGTGAAGCTTGTTGAATCATAATGGTGTGCACCTGAAACTAATCTGACTTTTATGCCAACTGTATTTTAATAACAAAAAAATAAGAAAAGAGATATCTGGGCACTGACTCTACTTTCTCTCTGCTAGTTGAGAATATGGCCTTCCTGGTGCTGTTTAGTTCAAGAACCAAGAGACCCTGGTGAATATAAAAATAAATATAAATTAAAATAGTAATGTGGAAGAACACTGATTACCAGTGTGAGCTGCTCAAGAATGGTGATGTTAGCCTGTGTACAAAGGGCGGGGGTGTAGCAAGAACTCAGCTTCTTTCTTAGCCCTGGGCACACCTCATCTGTTGCTAAAGGCAGGGAGCCCTGCTGTAAACATGGGTCCAAGGGAAGGCTGTGGACAACTGGGTATGCCACGTGTGCTCTGTGTAGACCTGCGGCAACCTTGCTTTGATTAGTCCTGAGTTCCTGGCTAAGTAAATTGGGAAACAAGGCATGCGTGTGTGTTGGAAGGGCTCTTCCCAATTGTGTGGCTGCCCTTCCTTTGGTGTAGTCTCTACTCTGTGTTAATAGCATTCTGCTCATTCTGCTTGGTCCTTGTTTTCTTGTCTTGGCTGGCTTTCACGCATTTGATATTCGGGTCTGGCCTTACAGTTTATGAGCTCAGTGCCTGGCATAAAGAGATGCCCCGAAATGATGAGAACCATATGACCATTTGTGAACTCATTCTATTTTAATAGATTACATTGGCATTCTTTATTTCACTTCAAATATCCACAAGTAATAGGCCTAGCCATAACATTTTCCTTTCCAAGTGGTTCAGTGGATACTATGAGCTCTGTTTGTGATTCCAGGGTTTTGCTTTAGCCAAGTGCATTGAACACCCACTATGTAGCAGGTGTCATTCTATCTAGCCTCTGAGAGACACGGAATGAACAATCAGGGCATGCTTGGTGGCATTTGAGCTGGCTTTTAATGGGGGAGTAAGACCTGAATGGCTGGTGGTGGTGGAAGATAAAGGCTCCCAGCAGAGATCTTGGTCTGGTGAAGCTGGGAGGACAGACCAGGAAGGACTATCATGCCATGGTGTTGAGTTGAGATATCACTTGGGAGGTGCTTGAACCCAGATCTGGTGACCCCTAACATAAAGTCTTTCTCTTTTGATAGCTGCCTCCATAAGTAACTTTTGTATTGTTTACTTACTATCACACTTTTGAGGTCCTGCACACCCCAGCTGACTTTTAATCCCTGACTTCTCAGGGAGAGCCTTGGGTATTGTTAGATTTAATTTTTAGTGACCAGTCAAAATAGACCTCTACTCCTAGGCAAGTATAGAGTGAAATTACCCCAACTAGTTCTTTTTCTCTAAAATGCTTCTTCGCGACAGTAGGAATGGTGACAATATATTAATTTTAAATACAACACAAGAAATAACATTTGAGAAAAGAACAAAAAAGAAAGAACTGTTAGTCACAAGTTAAGCTCTCCTGTTTTCTATTTAAACCATTTTTTTCCTCCACTGGATTACCAGGTTCTTGGTATTACCAGGACTTCCTTTCCTGGGGCAATGTCCATTAATCCTGCTGAGTCTGAAGCTGAGCTGGTGGTCCATGCTGTTAAGAACCTGGTGTTCTAAGCCCTCCCGTGATTCACAGTCAGGGAGCCTTCTTGTTTTGGTTTTGAGCTGAACTGAGTCTTCAGACAGATTCAGAACCCAGCTCTCTAGAGAGCTAGCTCTTCCCTTCATTGAGTTTAAGGCCGGGGCTCTGTCACTTAAGCTAAGTGTTTGTGCCAAATCTCTGGGCTCTGTTTCCTTCTCCGTAGGCCATGAACAGTTATAATAGCCATATCATAAGGCTGTCATGGGGAGTCAATAGTATGTATAAAGTCCTTACCAGAGCTCTCGGCACACCATAAACATGTAACAAATGCTAGCCACGCTGATTATTATTACTTAAAGCTGACTTCTTCTGCAGGGTGAGGAGGAACCTTTTTCAAACTTCTGCTTTTCCCAGAGGGGTGCTGGCAAGTAGGTGGAGGGGCTGACACTCCCCTCCCTGCAGTGATGATGGACCATCCCCCACCTGCTTCCTAGGGAGAAGTAAGGCTGTTACTCTTCTCATTTTAGACACGAGGAGACTGAAGGTCAGAGAGATTTTATTGCCAATCATTTGTGCCTGGTCTATCATACTCTTCGGCACCAGGTCCCAGTGGTGACTAGTATGATATGATTAGATCTACCTGATCTAGTGAACACTTTTCCCCAGTAATCTGCTCTGAGCTATGCCACTGGAACATGAATTCCGGATGCAGGGCTCATCCACGTTGCAGCTTTGGGCAATTCCTCCCTCTGATCAGCATGGAGGGAGTTATTCTTCCCATTACCATCCCCCTTTTCTTTCATCCCTTTTCTCTGTCCTTTGTCATTCGAGAGCTTCAACTGTACCCTCTAGTCTCATCTCTAATGAGCTTCAACTATACCCTCTAGTCTCATCTCTAATGAGCTTCAACTATACCCTCTAGTCTCATCTCTCTTCTCAGGTATCATTAGCATTTATTCTAGGTTCCTTTGAGATCTCATTCATCATTCAGCCATTTTTACACCTTTTAAAGCTTTAAAACATACACACACACACACACACACACACACATATATATACACATATATATTTAAGTGAATATACATATATATTTAAATGAAAGCTTACTAATGTATACAGTTATTTAATCGAATAAGAAAATGCTTAGCAACGTTATCATCCATAAAAACATGCAAGAGCTGTCATATTAAGGTCGAAATAAATGACAGATATTTAATGTTATATGTTGTAGAAATTCTAATTTTTATTTCATAAATTTTAAGTAAACACTCAGAAATGTATATGATATTTACAAACAATCACTATCTACCTGCATTATTGGCTGGGGAGATCTCATTAAAATCTTGTCTTAGGAAAACTGTTTAAAGTTTAGTGTATGTGTGTGTGTGTGAGAGAGAGAGAAAGAGAGAGAGACTAGAGAGAATGGGTGCATGTGGGGATGGGCATTATGTTTGTCACACCGCTAGTAAGTGGTCGAACTTGGATTTTAATGCAAGTCTGAGCTCCATGCACATCCAGGCCTCTAAGTTCCTTCTCTTCTCTAACCCCTTGCAGATTTGTTCTTGATATTTAAGGCTGGCTTTTAACCAGGAATTTATTTTCAGCCCCAGCTTGTTGGACTAAGCTAAATTTAACTGGTCTATTGTCTCAACTGAGACATTTAGCCAGTTTACTTAAAGTATCTGAAGGCAAGTAATAACAACCAAAAAAATCAACTTCCTTTGAATAACCTTAATTTTCTTGGGATCCTGAATTCTAGATTTTTCTCTATTCAGTGAGAAAAGTTTATTGCCTCTTTAAAACCTTGCCCCTCTACTGAGTGTGCTGTCAGACTCTAAAGACCTAAAATGTTCTCTGGAATAGTTCTGTTTCATTCAACCTAAGTGTATTATGCTGAGACTCATACTGAGACAGTGTAAGGAAAACAAGAGGGACTTAACTTCTGTAAAGCCAGTGTTCTGAGGCAAGTGTTAAAAGTTTCCATACATTTAGTAGACCAATACCTCCTTTTGGGAAAGAGAACAAATGAGAGGTAACAGGTATTAGGGAGTAATGGCTGAGCAAAATTAGAAGTAATAATTTAAAGCCTGTTTCCATAAGTATTTCTATTTTCCAGGAGGCCTAGAAAATGTTGACCATGAATAAAGGCATCCTGTGACTGTCTTGTGTCCACTAAAAAGTAATGAGCATGAGATAATGACCGTGGAACTGAAGGACGCTTCCCCACTCCCAGCCCCTCACCTTTTGGAAAAGTGCCTTTATAAACCTTGCACGTCGTCCCTTCAGAGAGCAAAATTCCTCTTTCATGCGGACTTCTTTCAATGTAAGCTGTCTCTAATAAGCTCTGCCTGCTTTCCATCTCGAGTCCAGTGTTCATTTTTATGGTAATGAGACTCAAGGACCTGGGCTTAGGGGTTCAGTAACATTAGGAGGTTCAAAATGAATTATGAAAGTCATTCCCTATTCTCTACTGTCTAGTTGTGACAACAGGATGGTTAACTGTTCTACTTGACATTTATGGAGCACATATTATGTGACAAGCATTCTTGTAATTGGTACAGGTCAGAGTACCTCTAACTTCAGAAGGATCTTATCATGTAGGTACTATTATTACCATCTCAGTTTTATGGCCTAAGAATATGAGGTACAGAAGTGTTAAGTAACCTGCCCACGGTCACCTGGGTAGTAAAATGGTGGAAGTGGAATTGAAACCTGAGAAGACGAATATCAGAGCCCACACTCCTGCCCCTGCACAGTGCTATACTGCCGCTCCTTAAGTAAGGCCAACCTGCATTCCAAAGTGAGTGCATAATAATTATACTGTCTAATAAGTGGTGTTGCAAATCTGATTTGGATGAGTTCAGAAGGTGGAAAGGTAAAATAATAATCCTTCCCACCTGCAGAGGTTGTTATGATACAAAGGATGTCTACTTGTTATCTCTTAAATTAATTCATTCCCAGATGGGAACTATTCAAGTAAGAATCCGACAAGTGCACTTAAAACATCCCATCTAGCTTTCTGAGAAAATATGAAGTGATTAGTGGCTCATAGTTCAGAAAACCAGGAGTCCAGGTGACTTCAGGTGAGTCTGGAGCACATTATACTGCCCAGGTGTGTAGTTTCACTGCACCTTCAATTCCTTCCTGGTTAGATGGACATAATATGAGGTTATCGAGAAAATAATTAAATTGATCAATGAAGAAACATTAAAATTCTCTAACAGAAAATCTTAGGGATATGTAAAGTATGTTACCATTACCAAAATTTCCAGTAGTCTGCCCTCTTTGAATCTGGTGTGTTAATATCTCGATAGCCTATTCAGTTGCTGAGTTCAATTGGTGAATTTTCCATGTCTTGCAAATTCTATTTCCAGAATATATCCACTATCCTGACCTGCCTTTCCCCTCCCTATTGAGACCTTGTTATGTTAGAAAACTGAGATACAACTCTACTATTTTCTCCTTATCTTCAATAGAAGCTTCTTCCAAGCCAACTTAATACAGAACAAAATTTATCTTCTCTGAGTCCCAAATATATCAAATATATTATTCTTTGTATTAAAGTGCTCAATGAATTTAAATACAAATTCCATAGCACACAAGACCTTGTGTTTTCTTGTCTTCCACACAGGGACTCTCCTTCTCCTTCAGCTGTATTAAACTTCTTCCCCATCAGAAATGGGTCCCACGTGTTCCATTTCATTTCTAGTCCCAGAAATTCTATTACTCCACTGAGGCCTATTTCAAATGTAACTTTCTCCCCAAAATTTTTATCATCCTTTCAAATAAACATGCTCNNNNCCTCCTTTAAGCATACATACATGTCACGTCTTATATTTCATTGTTATGGCACCTTTTAATTTCTCTTGTGTTAGAGTAATTTGTAATTATCTGATCCTCTCTTCTAGATACTGAGCTCCTGATATCTTGTTCCTTTCTACTTTTTCCTATGGTGTTTATCACAAATAGTCTCTCATTAAATGGTAAGATGCTCTCAGTTTGGTTTTCTGAATGCTTTATGATGACCTCTGCTTCTGGGAAAGTGCTAAGGTTTAAGATATTCGCCAGTATTTTTGCATCAGACAAGAATTTATGTATGAAACTCAATTTCTTCTTTTACTGTCTTAAGCCAACAAAAAGAAGGTTGCATCTATAAAACTAATAAGGTTCCCTGGGACTTGCAGGACAGGAGAGAAATTGCAAGGTTGCTTGAGGTAATCAAAAAGTGAGGACTCTAAACTTAGAACCTGAAGGGTAGGGTTCTAATACTACTATGGGGGTGACTGTGACCATACCTTCTGACAAGAGAACATCTGGTTTACCTGCAGATGGTGTGAAGGTTGCACACCAAAATGTCTGTGAACAGTTAACACAATAGAAATGTACATTATTAATATAATAATGTACTCTTAAAGTCTGTTAGGTAAACTCAGTGCTTCATGGAACAAAGTGAACTCTGCTCTAAGTTTTGTCTTATTAAAAAAAAATCAACCATTTGAAGCCTGTATTGTTTTATTTGTTGTTGTTCAAGAAGAGAACTTTAAAATAGCTCTCTTCTTGGATTCACGGCATGGCAGCGGTCCAGTTTTTTAGGCCATTTCTGGATTAAGCCGTAGATCATGTGGAAGTATTTTCTGAAAGCTAGCTTGGGGGCACCAATAAACTGCATCTTCTGGTGCAGGCTGATAAATGTGATTTTTTTTCCCAGTGCTGAACTGAATTGCTTTTGTCTTCCCAATTTCGTAGCAGAATTAAAAATTAGAGCACAAAAGAATGCTTGAAATGCAGTCATTTTACTTAGGAAATAGAGGTAAGCTTGACAAAGATTCTAGAAACAGGTAAATAAAAAATAGAATCAATGTGTGATCTTGTGAAAGGTATGCTATCTCAGAGAATCTCAGTTTTTACATTTTTAAGTGGGGGATAATAAAATACCCACTGCATAGCATGGTTGTGGGGACTTAATGAGATATGATATAAAAATAAGGATGGAGCCTAGATCATAGAATATATGTATATATTGTTTTAACTGCCATATACTATGAATATGCTATAAGTCTATATGATAGTATACCATGAAGTTTTTAAATAATACTCCAGAATAATATTTAATGACATAAAATATGTAAATGGAAAAGGAAATTATAACATCATATGCCCCATTTTGGTAAAAATAGATAAATGGGCTGAGAAAATTTTGTTTTTCCAATTATTGAAGGGTGTTATGCAGTTTAGTAATAACCTGAGAGGTCAGGGCAAAGCCATATGCTCCAGAAAGTCATCATAGGTGACTCATTCATGTGCTGTAGAGTTTGGATTGCTGGTTCCTTCCCATGCCTTCTTGTCTTACTATCATCTGCAATTCTGGTGTTTCCCTGCCTTTGACCTCTATGTATCCTAGCTTAACATTTCATATCTTTTCTTCCATTACTAAGCTTTTAGATTAAGAGAGAGAGGCTAAGACTTGCGCTTTGTGCACTATCTTTAACCCAAAATTGATCATTTGTCCTTTTGTGATTAGGTCTGTGTTAGCTCAGTATTGGAAGTCTTCCCGAATCCTGCTCACAGCTTCAAGGATATAGATAGATTTTTCCATTTTTATTTTTCAAGAAGCATCGACTTTGCATCTGTAAACAAGAGACAGAGGAACTTGAAGGCATATTCTGAACTTAACTGATTCTAGATTGCCTACCTACCATCTCAGATCCACTGACAAGTGGTTGCCCTTAGTACTACTTCCTACAACTTACAGGATTGCAGTTGAGATGGCAAGTTGTCCACCAAATACATATTCTTCCTCCTCCACATTGTGGAATGACTCTTGAGAAGTATCTCCTACATTTGGTATTGAAACTCTGCAAACCCTCTCCCACCTCCATGTGTGGCCAAGTGACTGGCAAAGATGAGTCAAAGTAGTCTGTAATCACTTCCAGACCTGACCCATAAACACTTAGGCTCCTTCATGTGCTTTTTCTCTTCTGGTTGCCAACAGTGGAGAGGGTAACCTTGGAAACCATATGTTCAAGATATGTCAGAGCTTCAGATAGCCTAGGTCCTTGGATGACTGCATGGAGAGGGGACATTCCACTGGCTTTTACACTAGTGGAAGACTGGTGGTACAAGGGTCTATTGTGCTTAAGCCATTATTTATTTTAGGGTTTATTTGTGATAGTAGTAGGTCTACCATAACTAATACACTGGAATTGGAAAGTTTACCTCTTTGATATTCCCCAAGCCCTGAACACAATATTGTACTTTATTTTATGTCATGAAATAAAGGAAAACAATAGTAAATCTCCCTGAGTTTTACCGAGACAACCTCCTAGCTCTAGTTGGTTATCTGACTTTTACTGGCTGCTCCCACAGAAATTACTCAAGCAATTCTCTGGACTTGTCTTTATCGTCTGATCAAAGTTCTTAAACTTAAATTTAAATTGCTTAATGATGGATACAAGTATAACTCTTTTCTAAGTAATTTTCCATCTGTCTCATTTAAAAGATAGTATGAGGACATGGAAAAGAATAGAACATAATCAAAAGGCTAAAGTAAGAAATGACCTTGACTACAAAGTTTATATCTTTCATCAACCTTCCCTGCTAGCTTTAGTGAGATACTCAGTTTTACAAGGAACTGTTCCATGCATGAAAGTGGAATGCATAATTTAAGTTCACTAAGAAATTCTGTTAGCATTCCTTTTGTTTTGTTTTAGTTCCTGGCAGACTGCCAAGACTGGAAATAAGAGTTATAGATTCTGCATAATATTAAGGAAAATTTAGGAATGTGCCGTATTCTTACATTTCAAATATCCATTTTTTAAAAAATAAATTAAGGAAACAAAACACCTCACTTTTTTCACTGTGGAAGTTGTGAAAAGAAATGGACACTGTGATCCCTTAGAGATGAGACATGAATCATTTATGGGATCCTTGGAGATACTGGCCAAGCTATTTCCTGGGCTTAATATCCTGTTCTGACTTTAAATAGTGTAACCTTTGAGTTGTTTGACATTATCTGAACTTATTTATCTTCCCCCAGAATGCTCGTGTTCCCTCTTTTCCACCTGAAATCAATTTGTTGTCATGTTTGGTTGCTTTCGCTAAATGACTCCTCCTCCTAAAACCTAATTCCTCCCTCAGCCCTTTCTTTTCTTGACCACTCAAAGGCCTTTGAAATTTTTTGTTCTTTTTCTTTCCTTGGGTTTTCGGACATTTTTCAGATCTTATTGTTTTATCTAGATCCCAGACAGAGTCCTAGAGATAGAACTCCTCTATATTCTAGAACTTAAAGTTAGCCAAGTGCTCTGAGTGAGCACTGGAGACAAACCAAGGAAGGAAATTTCTTCCAGTTTCTTTATCTCTGACTGATAATCATAAACTAAGCATTAATGAAGGATTAGTTTCTTATGAAATGATCCATTTAAATGGATGGCATCTTAGAACATTTCAATATTGAATTTTATTTAAAATTCCATTTATATTCCGTAAGAGGAGTATGCTCTCTACAGGGAGTGAAAACCTTTTGTTTTCCTGTCAAGGATGTCATGGTTCATTTCTCAGGCAAAATTCCTTCAGCAGAGAGGTACTATTTATGGAACCTCCTACTCTGATGCAGACCCTGGGCTCAGTGTTGTGGTCAGTGGTGGGTGGAGGAATCTAAGAAGGAGGAGGTACGGATATTAATAAAGTCTCTTCTGTATTTTCAGAAAGCATACCATCTATTTAGAAAGATAGAATGATTACTCCAGTAACCCAAACACAAACTAGAATTTTGATAGTGACATAACAGAGCAACTAAGTATTGTTTCGAAAGGGAGGGAAAGTTTATGCCCAGTTGTGATAGGGGATGTTTGCAGAGGGTTGTAGCATCTGACAGTGGTCTAGGAGGATGCATGCAACGTAGGCAGAGCAGGGTGATAGAGGTTGCATTTGAATTGAATACACGAGGAAAAATCCAGGCGAGAGAACGGATGGAGTCTATGTGGGACATCTTGATCACTCTGACTGACCAAACTTGAAAGTAAAGTGAAGGAGAGGGAGCAAATCATTTAGAACAGGTCCTAAGGCTCTCTAATTTGCAATGTTCTCTACCACCCTTTAAAATCCAGCTTAGACATTCAACAATTCTATACATCTCTCAGTGCTCTTCAGGATGAATGTACTTTTTATCCCCCTTATCTATTTCACCCAACCCTGCCACCTGCCACCTGCCTCCTTTCTGGCAACTCAGGTGCAAAGCCCTCCCTGATACACTTTCCCTGCCTTCAGAATTGCTTCCTATTCTGTGTCACTTCCATACGTTGTACATATGTCTACTGAGACATTTGCCACACGATGTGATACATTACTTGCTGGTATTTAACTGATTGCTCAGGTAGATAGAAAGTTCATCAAGACAGAAGCAATATGTCTTCTCTGTATTTCTGATAGCAGGTGAGTGCCTGCTGTATAGAAAGGAGGAAAGCAGTAAATATTTGTGGAACTCAATTAAATTTAATCAACAGATCTTTTTTTTCCTTCTAAATTCAGTCTTTTTCCAGGGTACTATCTAGTTAAATGTGGTGAAATGCCTGATGAGATTATTGAAAGGCCCCTAATATAAATTTTAAAATATATCTTTGGTATTAGGGTGATCTTTAACTGTATGTCTGATACACATGCCAATGGTATAAGTAAAAAAAAAAATGTGCTTAATAATGGACTGTAATTTTACCATTCCGTAGCAGATAACCAGAAATATGGAATCTTCCCAAAGACTAAAAGTTGCAGGATGACTCACCTAGAAACTATATAATTATTTCAGCTATTAAATTTTTTTTTATCTAAAGCAATTTCTATTTAGAGAGCAATGTATAGCAGAAAGACATTCATATGCCTAGATAAAATGGATGCACAGTTCCTCTAATTTAAGTCACTTTAGATCATATTATTTAAATCTATTCAGCTCAGAATGGAAAGGGGTGTTTAGCAAAAACTAGAGGTTAGAAGAATTAATCACTTTTAAAACCTCAATTTCATGTTTGATGACTCATAAAGCTTCTTAAAGTAAATTTTAGGCTAAATTATTTAAAAATTGAACTTTACAGATAGGCAAACCATGGCTTCCCTCCCTGCCTTGGCCCTGGCTGGCCATTTGGCCCTGTCCGAATTACTGAACCACTCTGAAGGCCAGTTAACATGTCTTCGAAATACTTAAAATATATATCTTATGGGATTGTTTTGAGAATTAAATATAATTATATGTGTGAGATGTCTAGCCCCTTGGTGATCTGTGCTGGGAAAACGGTACTTATGGCCATCACTAGCACAGGTGCATTGAAGTGAGTGATACTGGACCATTCTCAGGAGAGAGAATTCTAAGAGGTGGGGTATATTTTTAACCCAACACAAAGGAGAAAAACCGGAAGATAACGTGAGAGATATTTAAGATTATTTTAGTAATTGAGTGTTAACAATCTAATGTATGTCATTATACTGTTTACGTTTATGCCATGGAGACATATCTATTCTTTTTCTCCATGACTTGTGAAAGAAAGAATTATTCTAACTTTGAAAACCAAACCCAGAGGCAGATGCTCTGATCAATAAGCACAGCGTTTCAGGGCAACAGCAGTTTCAAGGGTGACAGCCTTGTTGTAAACTAACTGGCAGGAGGGAACAAATGGTGTTATTTTTATAAAGTTGTGGGATGACAAACTGTCCTGGTTTGTCTGAGGCTGTGGGATTCCTGGGATACAGGGCTTTCAAGTACTAACACCAGAAAAATCCCCTGGCAAAGCTGATCATCCACTGGGGTGGTGGGGTTAATGGTAGCGTGTAAAGCACCCACATCTCCTGGGGGTTCCAGTGGGGTAGAGCGGGCATGCGTGGCAGGAAACCTGGCTCTTTGAACAACATTCTGTAAAGTCAGCTGCAGGAGGGGCTGGCCTAGTTCAGCATCTTTAAATATGTGTGTGTGTGTTTTCTTTGGCTATAATAGCGATACATCTTGTAGATTTATTGCCATCTGCTCTATTATATATTTTATTCCTCTAAGTTTTTTTTTATTGCAATATAACTAGAATACAGTTTTATATTAATTTCAGGTGTCCAACATACTGATTCAACAATTCCATACTTTACTCTGTACTCCTCACGATAAGTGTAGTCACCATCTGTCACCATACAACATTATTATAGTATTATAGACTATATTCCCTATACGGTACTTTTCATCTTCATGACTTAGTTATAACTGGAAATTTGTTCCCTTTAATTCCCTTTGTATCTTTCACTCATCTCCCCACACACATCCCCTCTGGCAATCACCAGTCTGTTCTCTGTATTTAAGAGTCTGTTTGTTTGTTTCTTTGTTCGTTTGTTTTGTTTTTAAGATTCCATGTATAAAAATCCTATGGTATTCGTCTTTTTCTGTCTGACTTATTTCACTTTGATTTCTCTAAGTATTTTTGATGTTTATCTTTCCAACCAGCTCTGTGAGGTAAAGTGGAGACTTTTGTCTGTTTTGTGTGCTTAGCAGACTATGGAAATATATAAGAAGAGAATTAAAATCATATATTCAAAACCCATTACTTGCAACTCATGAAAAAACTAAAACAGTTACCATCGCTATTATTTTATATTACTTTCTGGCCATTTTTCTAAGTGTATTTGTTTATTTTTATAAGTGTATATGTATGGGTGTATGCTTTTGATATATATAGTTTAATACATTTTGACATATAGTTTAATACATTTTGAATCTCACAATTATTATCATTATTTTGCACAGTCAATATTTAGTCAATGTCCATTTATATCTACTTAATCATTTACCTGTTTTATTTCTCTTTATTCCAGCCTGCAATTACATGTTAGGTTCTGGGATCATTTTCCTTCTGTTTGAACATTTCTCTTCACTAGATTTATTTTAGTGCATGTTGTTGGTGGAAGATTTTCTCTTTATCTAAAAGCATCATTATCTCATCTTTATTTTTGAATGACATTTTCATCAAGTATAGAATTTCCTTTGGCATTTCTTTTTCTTTCAGAACTTCAAATATATATTTTCTTCATTTTTTTTGGTTTCCATCATTTCCATGGAGGAGTCAGCCATCAGTTTTATTATTCTTCCTTGTAGGTTATACATCTTCATTTCTCTAGTTAGATTTAAATGCTTCTCTTTTCCTTTATTTTTCAACAGTTTAACTGTCATCTACTTGAGTACAGGTTCCATTGTATAGATTATTATTTAGGATTTTTCAGAGGTCCTTGAATTTGTGGGATGGTATCTTTCATCAGTATCAGAGAAAATGTTTAGCTACTATCTCTTACATGTTGCTTCTTCCCCATTCTTTCTGTCCCATCCTTCTGGGCTTCTAGTTTACACATATATTGCATCTAACCTAATTTCAGATGTGGGAATTGTCATTGGAGGAACTTTCATTTGGTTCTTTCCTAAAGATTAGAATTTTTGGGTAAATACTCCACTATTTTATCTAGTTTTTTTTTTAATTTTGAAATCTTTATGAGGTAATTATAATATCATTATCAGTTGTGTATCTGTTTCTATTGTTTTTTCATGGATTTCAGTTATATAGTCTTTTCTTTTGGTATGTTTGTTACTTTATGATTGAATGACACAAGTTGTATACTGAGACTATTTAGAGATTATTTCTTCAAAAATGAGCTTGCCGTTCTTTTAAATAGTAAATAGTGATAGGTCATTGCTTTAGTTTAATCAGGGACTGGTCTCAGTGTGAACCCTTAGGGTAAGTCTGGGCCTACCACTAGTTTAGTAGTAACATACAACAGCCTTTTTTGGTGGCCTTGGACAGGGTGACATGAGATGGGAAGTCCCTCACAGTATGAGCACATCCAGAGGCTTATAGCATGGGTGTCACCATCCAGAAGGGGAAGAGGGCAACAGAACTCTGAGGGGACAGAAGAACTGGAGAGGAGGCTTAGAGTAGGTGGGGAGTCTCTGGGTCAGAGAACTCCAAAAGATAGCTTGGGGCCTTATAACTACATAGGCTCTGTTATCAGTGGGTAGTAACTGTCCAGGGAGGCGTTTAGGGGGTATTCAAAATATGCAGCTCTAAAGGACTGAAAATCTGGTTATTTCGACCATTTTAAAAATTAGTGGATGCGTAAAAAATGGAGTTTGGAGCAATTAGGCTTTTGAGCTAATGGGTCTTAGCCTGTAGTGAAGAAATAAATAGCCTAGGGGCCAATACATAGAGGCCATTTTTGGCTCATTTGTATCTATAACAGTCTGCAAGTTATTTGTTTGTTTATTCATTCATTCATTCATTCATTCATTCATAACCTGGATTTTAAAATTGTTCTAGGAGAGAGCAATGGTTTACTATTGACTAGTCCATTCTATCTAAAGGTGACAGTCTTTCTTTTAATGGATATTTTTAACCTATTTATATTTATTGTGATTACTAGCATATTTATATATATATTTGTGATTTCTGTGTGTCTCATGCTTTGTTGATTTTTTTTCTCCAGTCTTGTTTTATTTTGGAATAATAGATTTTTTATTAGTACTCGTTTGACCTTTACTAGTTTAGAGGTTATAAATAGAGGTACCATTTCTTTTTTAAAAGATTTATTTACTTATTTGAGAAAGGAAGAGAAAGAGAGAGAGAGAGAAAAGAAGGTGAGGAGCAGTGGGAGAGGGAGAGAATCTTAAGCAGATTCCCTGCTGAACATGGAGCCGGATGCAGGGCTCAGATATCAAGACCTAAGCTGAAATTAAGAGTCCAACGGTTAACCGACTGAGTCACCCAGGCACCCCTAAAGGTTCCATTTCTATTTAGTTAGTGGTTACTCTGCCAAATAAACATGATTTTATATTTTAATCAAAATCCAAAATATACATATACAATAAAATGGATTATTGTGTTTTTACACTCTTCTGAACAATGAAACTCAATACATTTTCATATTTCTCAGAAGATTCCATCTCCATAATTTCCCCCATCCCTGCACACATATGCCCACAGACAATCCTTCATTTTATTTTTAAATTTATTATATATTTTTTAAGACCTAATTTTTTTTCAGAGCAGGTTGACAATGAAAATTGAGAGGAAGTTAAGGGGACTTCCCATAAACTCACTGCCCCTACCCCACATATATAACCTTACCCATTATCAGTATCCCCCAGAGTGATACACTTGTTACAATTGATGACATATATTGACATGTCATAATCACCTAAAATCCATCTAAATTCTGGTATTGTATATTTTATGGGTTTTGACAAATATAATCTTTTTTTTTTTTTTTTTAAAGATTTTATTTATTTGTTCGACAGAGAGAGAGACAGCCAGCGAGAGAGGAAACACAAGCAGGGGGAGTGGGAGAGGAAGAAGCAGGCTCATAGTGGAGGAGCCTGATGTGGGGCTCGATCCCGTAATGCCGGGATCACGCCCTGAGCCGAAGGCAGACGCTTAACCGCTGTGCCACCCAGGCGCCCCTGACAAATATAATCTTTTTACTGTCTCCGTAGTTTTGCCTTTTACAGAATGTCATAGTTGGAATCATATAGGATATAGCATTTTCAGATTAGCTTCTTTCACTTAGTAATATACATTTAAAGTTTCTCTATTTTTTTTATAGCTTGATAGTTCATCTCTTTTTAGTGCTAGATAATATTCCATTATCTGGCTGTATCTTGGTGTTTATTTATCCATTCACTTACTGAAAGACGTCTCAGTAGCTTCCAAGTATATTTTTTAAAGATTTTATTTATTTATTTATTTATTTATTTATTTATTTATTGCATTGTGATTTCATTTTCATTTAGTTAAAAAATAAATATATTTAAATTCTCTTGAGTGTTTTCTTTGACCTCTGTGTCTTTTAGAAGTGTGTTATTTAATCTCAGGGCATCTGGGTGGCTCAGTCGTTAAGTGTCTGCCTTTGGCTCAGGTCATCATCCCAGCGTTCTGGGATGGAGACCTGCATCGGGCTCCCTGCTCAGTGGGAAGCCTGCTTCTCCCTCTCCCACTCTCCCTGCTTGTGTTCCCTCTCTCCCGCTGCCTCTCTCTGTGTCAAATAAATAAATAAAATCTTAAAAAAAAAGCGTGTTGTTTAATCTCTATGTATTTTGGAATTTTCCATTTATCTTTCTGTTATTGATTTATTTTAATTCCACTGTGGTCTGAGAGCAGACATTGTGTGATTTTTATTCTTTTAAACTTCTTAAGGTGTGTTTTGTGGCCCAGAATGTAGTCTACCTTGGTGAATGTTCCATGTGAGCTTGAGAAGAATGTTTATTTTTCTGTTGTTGGAGGAAGTAGTCTAGAAATGTTGATTATATCTAGTTAATTGATGATTTGTTGAGTTCAACTATGTTCTTTCTGATTTTCTGTCTACTGGATCTGTCCATTTCTGATAGTGAGTGTTGAAGTCTTCAACTATGATAGTAGATCTATTTCTCCTAGAAGTTCTATTATTTTTACATTATGTCGTGTGATGCTCTGTTCTCAGGTGCATACACATTAAGGGTTGCTGTGTTTTATTGGAGAACTCTTTATCATCATGTAATGTCCTTCTTTATCCCTTGTAGATTTTTTTGCTTTGAAGTCTGCCATATCTGAAATTAGTATAGCTATTCTTATTTCCTTCTGATTGGTGTTACTGTGGTGAATTTTCTCCATGCAGTTACTTTTAATTTATATATGTCTTTATATTTAAAGTGAATTTTTGTGGACAGCATATGGTTGGGTCATGTTTTTTGATCCATTCTAACAATCTCTGTCTTTAATTGATACATTTAGACCATTGATATTCAAAGTGATAATTGATATAGCTGTGTTAATATTTACCATACTTACTACTTTTTTTGTTTGTTGCTCATATTCTTTGCTCCTATTTTTATCTTCCACTTTTTCCTGACTTTTGTGGTTTTTTGTTTTTTTTTTTTTAAAGATTTTATTTATTTATTCGACAGTGATAGAGACAGCCAGCGAGAGAGGGAACACAAGCAGGGGGAATGGGAGAGGAAGAAGCAGGCTCATAGCGGAAGAGCCTGATGTGGGGCTCGATCCCAGAACGCTGGGATCACGCCCTGAGCCGAAGGCAGACGCTTAACTGCTGTGCCACCCAGGCACCCCTTGACTTTTGTGGTTTTAATTGAGCACTTTATATGATTTCATTTTTTAAAATTTCTTAGGATATTCATTATACTTCTTTTACACTTTTTTTTTTACATGTGTTTTAGTGGTTGTGCTGAGTCTGTAGTATGCATTTACATCTAATCCAAGTCCACTTTCACATAATACTGTACCACTTTACACATAGTGTGAGTACCTTAGCAATAACAAAATAGTCCTAATTCTTCTCTCCTGTCTCTTATGTCATTGCTGTCACTCAATTTATTTATATATAAGCATGTATAAGCCCATATCTAAAACCCTATTCTTCTAGATCCTGCTTCTGCCAGGAAGCTGGGGAGAGTGGTATGGTTGTTTTTGGTTAAATGTTTAATGTTTGCAAACACAAATCTGAAGAGTTATATAAAGAATCAAATTTCCCTCATGTCTATTAACTGGCAGGTAGAAGGGAAGGGAGAGGAGTACATTCTACCAGAAACTATCTGCTCTAGGCTATTTTCTACCTAGACAGGTGAGACCTATTGGATTTCTAGCTATCAGGAGCTTCCCCTGTGCTCTTTAATTGTGTGCATCTGATTTTGCACACAATTCAGGGTAAGGAACGCTTGGGCCCATTGAGTCCATTGTCACTGAGAATCTTCTCCAAGCCTGTGGTAGTTCCACTCAAAGCAAAAAAATTTTGTATATATAAAATGTGCACATTTTTATATCTATTTAATATTTAATTAAATTTTAATATTCAATTAAATAATTTCATATTTGAATTATATATAATATATAAACATGTAAATATATTTATAAAATTATATATAATTGTATATAATCATATATATTCATAAGCATATATAATCAAATACAATGTTGCTTTTATTATTTTGAACAAACTGTTATCTGGTAGATGATTAAGAGTAAGAAAAATACACATTTTTGTTTTACCTTCACTTATTCCTTCTTTGGTGGTCTTCTTTTCTTTATATAGATCTGAATTTCTGACCTATATTATTTTCCTTCTCTCTAAACAACTTCTTTTAACATTTCTTGCAAGGTTCGTCTGCTAGCAACAAATTCTGTCCATTTTTGTTTGTCTGAGAAATGCTTTATTTCTCCTTCACTTTGGTGGTATAATTTTGCAAAGTACAGAAGTATAGGTTGGTCATTTCCTCTCTCTCTCTCTCTCAACACTTTAAATACCTCACTCCACTCTTCTTGCTTGCATGGTTTCTGAGAAGAAGTCAGAGTAATTTTTATCTTTGTTATTTTGTGAGGTTTATTTTCCCCCTCTTTGGCTTCTTGCAAGATTTTTTAAAAAAATCTTTGATTTTGTGTAGTTTGAAAATGATATGCCTATGTGTAGTTTGTGTTTTGTTTGTTTGGCATTTGTTCTGCGTGGTGTAGTCTCAGCTTCCTGGATCTATGACTTGGTGTCTGATATTAATTTGGGGAAATTCTCAGTCATTATTGTTTCAAATTTTCCTTCCCCTTCTGATATCCCCATTATACGTGTTAATTACAAACTAATTGTTTCACAGTCTTTGGGCATTCTGTTCTTCTTCTTTTTTTATTGTTTTGGTATTATTCTCTTTGGTTTTTAGTTTTTGAAGTTTCTATTGATATATTCTCAAGCTCAGAAATTCTTTCTTCATCTGTAGCCAGTCTACTATGAAGTCAGTCAAAGACATTCTTCATTTCTGTTATAGTGTTTTCTACCTGTAACATTTCTTTTTGGTTCTTTCTTAGGATTTTCAGCTTTCCATTTACATTGTGCATCTGTTCTGTCATGCTCTTTACTTATCCATTTGAGCCCTTAGCATATTAATAATGGTTGTTTTAAGTTCTTGGTCTGATAATTCCAACATCCTGGCCATGCCTGTCCTCATGCTTTCTCTGTCTCTTCACACTGTGTTTTTTGCCTTTTGGTATGCCCTGTACTTTTTTCTTGGTAACCTGATGTGAGGTACTGGTTCAAAGTAACTGCTGTAAATAGGTCTTTGGTAATGTGGTGCTGAAGTGTGGGAGCAGGGAAAGTGTTTTATAACCTTATGATTAGGTCTCAGTCTTTTAGTAAGCCTGTGCCTCTGGACTCTAAACTTAACACATGTTTCCCAATTTTTTTTTCTTCTCTCCTCCTTTAGTTGACAGGATAGCTGGAGTGAGTTGGACTCGAGTATTTTCCTTTTTCCATATGGAAAGATAAAGGGGACTGGATTTGGCCATTTTCTTTCTCCAGATCAGTTAGGCTCTGATATAACCCCAGCAGGTTAGGCTCTGGTTACTTTCCCTTGAGGGCAAGGACTGTTAAAAACAGTGGGCTGTGATATATTTAAAAATGGTCCCAGAATCAGAAGGGAATTTTTTTCTCTGATATTTACTTTGGAAACCTGGTTGAGTTCCTGGAAGTAAATCTCACAATATTGTGGGTCCTCCATATGACTGGGTCCTTCTAGAAGTTTTTGACTGTCAGAGTTTTCTACGCTGAGCCTCCAACAATTCATTAATTACAGTTCAGGTTTTCTTCCCCAACCAGTTCTCACACTGGTTTGCACTCCTGAGTCTCGACTTTGGTAAGCCATGGCTCCCTTTATTTGCCTTCTACAATCTTGGGAGCAGTGGTTTGCCCTGTGTCCTGCCCTTTCTTTTGTATCCAAGAAGAGTTGTTGACTTTTCAATCTGTTCAGCTTTTTACTTGTTAGGTTGGAGTGGCAACTTCTAAGCTCCTTACGTGCAGAATTGGAAACTGGAAGTCCTTATGTTTTCCTTTAATATCCACAATATATTTTTAAACTCACAGTAACAATTAGGCTTGCCAAATATTTTTACTTACATCTTTGTACATCATTGCTTCTTATATTCCTTTTCTCCTCTCTGGATTTTTAAAATACAGCCTTTATTGATTATTTCAGTGGAACCTTTGAAAAATAAATGCTCTTAGTCTTGGGTGACACAATTTTTTAAAGTTTATCTTTAATTTTGTCTCCTTGTGTATATATATGTGTAAGTATGTGTGTAAAAATGACTGGTAGTTATTTTCTCTCAATTATTAAAGTATTTTAAAAAATTTTTCTGCACATTAATGGTCGCTGTTGATAAATCTATTGTCTTCCAGATTATTATTCTTTTGCAGGTAAATATTTTTTACCCTTTGATAGCTTTAAAACTTTTCTATTTATCTGTGAGACTTGACATTTCACTAAATATACAGAGAGGTATATTTGTGCGGTTTCTACTGTTTTGTACTCTGCCTTTTAAATCTGAACACTCAGGTTTTCCTTTAGTTACAACCATTATTTTTTCAAATTTCTTCATATTGCCTCTCTCCTATTTTCTTTATTTCTGGAACTCATTTTAAAGTTGTGTTAGAAATTACACCCATTCTTCATGTTCTTAATTTCTTTCTCACATTTTTCTCCCATCTTTAATTTTTAATACTGTGGTTTTGTTATTTTTTTTTCAGATATGCCTTCCAAATTCATGATTCCTGCCCTGTATTGTTTAATTCTCCTAATGAGTTTATTTTTAAATTATAAGTTTTTACTTGATTTCTTTTGTTTTATAATCTTTTACTTGGTCTTTTGAATATTTACCTATTCTTTATTACCTTGAACATTTCACATATACTTATTTTAAAGTTTTGTTATCTCCAATTCTACAGTGAGAATGCTTCCTTTTGTTCAATCCACAGGCTGTCTTTGGCATTACACTTTTTCATAACTAATATTATAGATACTTCATAGAATTTCCATAGATGCTTTGGTCATTAGAAGCCTTCCTATTGGAAGATCTCCTAAATGACTTTGCACAAGTTTCATGGGATTCGCCACTATTAACCAGCTTTTAGGCTAGGTTCTTAACTCCAGATTTTTTGAAATATTCAGTTAATATAAACTGGAGAGCAAAGCTAGGTTTTGGATTTCTGGTGTTGATTCTCTTTTCAATAACAGCCTGGAATAAGCAACTTTCTTCTTTTCTGGGATCTAGGGAAATAAGCAGGTATTTTTCAGTTCAGATGGTGTTCCCTGCTGGATTCCTCTAACATGTGGGATCTCTGACCCAATTCTAGCTTCCATGTAGAAGTTAAAGCTTTAGTTCCTAATGTGTGTTTCAGATTCCAGTCCCCCATTGAACTCTACAGCTCCAAGCACTGGTCGCCAAAGCATCTAAGTGTTTCTTATTCCTTCCTGGGGCCTAGAAAATTCCCCCCTTTTTATTTGAGCAATTAAAAAATCTATTTCTGGTGGTTTGAGGTTGGAGAGGAAGTTCTTGCATCTATTCATGTTGTGTTTTTGCCCATAAATTTCTACTTAAAGTCCATTAAAACATTGCCATTGACCCTGATGCTAAGATTATTTTTTCTTTTTTTAATTTTTTTAAAGATTTACTTTATTTATTTATTTATTTTAGAGAGAGTGACAGCATGGGAGTGGGGATGGGGTGGGGTAGAGGGAGAGGATCTCAAGCACAGAGATCCAACACGGGACTCAATCTCACAACCCTGAGATCATAACCCGAGCCAAAATCAAGAAGTGATCACCTAACCAACTGAATCACCCTGGCGCCCCTAAGATTTCTTTTTAAGGAGGTAGATTGACAAGTACACAAAATTCTTGAGGATGTCCATTGCAACAGGGAAGAGCAGTAAAGCCCCTAAATCCCCAATGAGAGAATATCTTCAAATAAATGGTGTATAAAAGTATTTTGGAATATTATGGATGCAGTAGATATATTGTTTAATAATATTTATTTTTATGGAGACATAAAATTATGATTAAGGTGATGAAGATGAAGGTGATAATATCTAATTCTTATATAGAGCTTGCTCTTTTATAGAGCTAGCTTGCTGAGGTAGATAGTATCTATCCAGAATAGATTCACATACACGCATACTAACTTATGTAATCCTTAAAATAACCCTATGATTCCAGTAGTATTATTTTTCTCCTATTTTCCAAATGAGGAGACTTGGAGAAAGTTAAATAACTTGCTCATAGTAACAAACAATATGACATGTTTGTGCAAAATAGGGGAACATACACACATATTTACAAAATATCCCTCTTGATCGAAGAACACATAGAGAAATACTCTCAGGTCACTTCTGTGGAGGTAACTGGTGTCTGGGGAACAGAAGTGGAGGAAGACTTAAGCTTTGATCCATATGAATGGGTTAACTATTTTAAAATCAAATAAATGAAGTTACCTGGGCCTGGGTCTGGTATTTAAATGAATGCAAAAGAGGAATGTTGAAGATTTTAGACAAAAGAAGCATATGGAGCAAATGGTCTGGGGCACATGTGAGGAACAGTAAGTATTTGTGCCTGGACAGGACGTAGATGCCTGAAGTGGGATAATGAGGATGACACTAGTTGTTTGTGTCACTGTCGCTCATTGCTTATAGTGACTTGTCATATGGATACAGTGCTGTTGTGATAGCAGGTTTTCAAAGGTGTTGGCACAACTCTGATCAGCTCCTTCTCTCAATCCCACACCCTCCTTCTATTCTTTCTCTGAAGTTTATTTACGCATTTCAGAAGAAACCAGATGCTGCAATTGAATTAAATCACTGTGGTGGAACAAATTTCTCTTTTTGTGACTTGAAGGAATAGCAAGTTATTATTCCTTTTTTCCAAATTCTTAGTCGATTATTTATGTTTTCTTTTAAAATTTTCACCTTTAATTGGTTCCCAGGATACTTCCAGAGATTCATTTTTGTATCATTAAACCTGTCCTGGATGAGGATATTGGAAATAACAGTTTGTCTCAAAGTGGAGTGCTTTTGCTATTCAAGTTTACGTGGGGAGGAGAGCTGATGACCATACGGAATAGTTAGGATAACCTTGAGGATACCAAGAAATCATTTTCTCAAGATAAAGAGCGAGCACTCTGACAATTTTACCGTTTTGTGAAGAGACAGCCAGAAGACAGAGAAAAAGGAAGAGAGCAGGGGAGAGGAGGAGAGGCAGGGAGGAGAGCCATGGGGGGTGAGGGGAGAGGTGGAGAGAAAGAGAGAGGGAGAGAAAGAGAGAGAGAGAGAAAGAAAGGAACCCCACCTATTTAAGAATCAAAATTTGGATACTAAAATGGGCTGAGACTTTGATTAGCTATGTGATGATATTACAATTCCTCTCCTGCAACACCTCCCCTTACTGTATGGGTCATATTGTCTGCATCAAAGTAAGGGGCTTTATATTGTATTGTTTTATATGAGAACAATTCTATTCTAATTTGAAGGGTGTTTTTGAGAGTGTGAAGTAGAGTCAATGTCACATCCAAAGAACTTTGCTGGGTCACAGGGCAAGCCTTAGGTAAGGCTGTGAGAGCGTTCTGCTTCTCTCTGGGAGTCTAGTGCTGGGAATCTGATTTCAGAGCTGTGTTCTAATTACCGTGCTATACAACCATATCCCTAGTGGTGGCTGAAGGACGGTGGAGACAGGGAAAGAGATTTCAGAGCTTATGCTTCAAGTATACCAGTGGTCTGTTGGTCCATCTTTATATGAACACATGTATTAATTTCTGTAGTTTTATAACAAATCTTGACATCCTTTAGAGTAAATTCTTAGACAGTATTCTTCAAACCATCTTGGCTATTTTCAGCTGTTTGAATTTTCAGATACACCTCAAAATCAGCCTGTCAATTTCCACAAGGAAACTTTTCTTTGATTTTAATCCTAATTCTTATAATTTAATTTTTACTATGAAAGTGCAAATGCTGCTTCCTCTTAATATAGGAATATGGATCATATATCTTAAAAGAGTTAAGAAAACTTCATTCTCCCCAATCAACCACTAGAGCAATAAAAGGGATAACATTATGCAAATACAAGCCTTTGAGGTTTGTTTTTTTTTTAAAGATTTTATTTATTTGTTCGACAGAGATAGAGACAGTCAGCGAGAGAGGGAACACAAGCAGGGGGAGTGGGAGAGGAAGAAGCAGGCTCATAGCGGAGGAGCCTGATGTGAGACTCGATCCCGTAACGCCGGGATCACGCCCTGAGCCGAAGGCAGACGCTTAACCGCTGTGCCACCCAGGCGCCCCTGCCTTTGAGGTTTTGAACTCTCATTTAATTCATTATTTTCATGGGCACTAGTGTAATCTTTTCTGTTATCATTTATGAGAGTTGGCTTCATTGTGGAACTCCAATTTTTAAAAGGTCTTTAAAAATAGTTATTTATCAGCTCACTCATATCAGCCCAACTTTTGTGAAGCCTATAGTTATGTCAGTGAATCTGTCTCAGTCAATAGTAAATCTTGTCAGGGACCTTTAAAACTTAACCCCTTTAAAACTCAAGCAAAACAATGTTTGAAGATCCATATTCTTATAATGACATCTATTCAAATTTCCATTTTAGAAATGATTGAATAAAGGTAAAGGAAGATCAAATAACTTGTCCCAGATGATATTGCTGATGAACAGGTTGGAGCTAAAATGAAATCCAGACTCTTTAACTTCTATAATCTGACATTTTCTTCTTCTTCTTCTTTTTTTTTTTTTTTAAAGATTTATTTATTTGAGAGGGAAAGAGAGCATGAGTGGGGGGAGGGGCAGAGGGAGAGAGAGAGAACCTTAAGTGGACTCCACCCCAAGCATGGAGCCAGATATGGGGCTTGATCCCACAACCCAGAGATCATGACCTTAGCCAAAGCTAAGAGTCAGTTGCTCAACCAACTGCACCACCCAGGCTCCTGTATCTGACATTTTCTGCTATCATATTTTGCTGCTTTCAAACTCTTCAGACTGTCTCCTTGGCCTTGTCATTCTTTCCAACATGAATAGTCCCCTCTGCCCCCTTTTTCACCTGTTGGTAGTCTTTGTACACGTGAACTTGCAGCACCAGTCTGTCTCACCCCAGAAATTGCTGCTGATAACCTGGGTCAAAGTGATCTCTCCTCACCGAATTCTTAGAACTCTTTGTACATCTCTCATGTGCTTATCTCATTCTGTTTTGTATTTATACAAGTCCCTTCTTCCTAGCAAGATTGCAAATATCTTGATGGCAGGAAATGATTATAATAAATTTGGTATTCACAATGCCTAGCCCCATAGCCAGCGTAGGAAGGGTACCCACTGCTCATTTGATGAATGGATGAGTTAATGAATTCAGTTGAGTAGAGAAAATGTCTCAATATATCCATGGGCTGGCATTTGGACTTATAGGAGAGATGGACAGAACATGTTAACTTAAAAAAAAATCCAGACAGTTGCTCCTCTCAAATGAGAAGAATATGTTAGTGTCAACAAGAACATCAGATGATACTTGTTGCCAATACATTTATTGTTTCCATATAGAGACAACTGTCCCTCCTAGTGTGCTCTGCTGGGGCTGGGATGACTATCTCCATGCTCCAGGGACAATGTGTTCTTTGTGGCCTTCGAAACAGAAACATGGGCTGTGCTATAAGTCATATCAGATTTTGAATTGATGCTTTCGCCTTCTCCTTAAGATAAGCCCGAAATTTCATTCTTTGAAGAAAAATGAGAATATGGCTTATTTATTGTGAGAACATAGGTCATCTGAAAAGGCAAACAGTTTTCAAATTAAAGATGGTATCTTATGTATTAGAGAGAACGGGAATGTGAAGGCTGCCCCGAGCCACAGGAAGAACACACCTCCCTGGTTGGGAGCTAATGCTGCCTCATCTTGGGAACGATGGCAAGTCACTTAATCTGTTAGGGCCTTAGTCCTTCAGCATCCACATGGGAAAGAGAATTTTCTGGTATCACGGTGAGGATTAGATATGAGATAATGTATACGGATGTGCTCTGTGAACTCTACAGTGTTGGACCATTGCGAGGGAGTGTTCATAACGGAAGCAACCACTGATGGGGTCAACAAATAATTGAACTGGGAATTTGAGGGCCCACGGCTGAGATCTGCAAACTTAAAAGCTGATTTTCTCTGGTCTAAGCAGTAGAAGAGGAGGAGTCTGTGGCTTCTCTGGCTTGGCCCCTCCCCACCCTTGAATCTCTATAAGATGAGAGTTTGAAAGCCACCATGTTATCTCATTTGATCCTCTTTGCTCACTTATGTTCATTACTAATACTACTTGACAATCACAAACCTGAAACTTTATGCCTTGCTCCAGGTCTAACAAACAATAAGGAGTTGAGCTAGAGCCTCCACACAGGTTGTAGGACTCCAAATTATGTGTTTCTAGGAGAGAATGATGATTCTATTCACTCTGTGACAGCAGCAGCTAGGGAAGAATAAACCTATGCATTTATAAAAACTGACTCTGGGCTTTCAAAATGGAGAGTTTACTGTGATTATGAAAGTGTAAATCCTTCTTATGTTTGTAACTTGTAAACACTGAAGAGGATGAATTATTTAACAGATAGAAACAACTTGTCATCTATCATTGCAGAGTGAGGAAGGGAGTGTTTGCTGGTAGAATTTATGACTTTGACATCTCAATTTAGATTGTCCCTTTGGAACACCCAGATATACTGAATTTATATGATCTGCATTCTCACAGTTTCATATATGTAAACAAAATAAACTCTAGAGGACAAATTCCATTTTGCAGATACCTATAAGCAACTCTTAGAGTATTGTTAGATTTCTCATTAAAATTGCAGATGGGAAGAAACCTTTAAAACCTTGCAGTCTAATACGTGTCTGATACTTTGACCCTCTCTTTGAAATCATTAGATCGTGTGCACTCCACCTCTGTTTGCACCCTTCCCTAGTGAACAGGCTGTAAGTCCATGGGAGAAGCACAGTGCAGTAAGGCCATGGGGACTAGAATCCAAGACATGACCTGAAATCTCAGTTCTGTCCCTTAGAAGATATGATCCTTGACTTGTCACATAATAGCTATGTTCTTGCTTTCATTTATTCATCATTCACCCACAGATACTGACTGAGTGTCCACCATGTGGTGGGTACTGTGCTGAGAGCTACAGACTCCATCTAATATACACATCATGGCACTTGCCTTCACAGAGATTGAGGGCAAATAGAGATGATATGATAAGATAATGGACTCGAAAGTGCTTTTACAATGGGAAAGTCTGAAAGGATGTTAGGTATTATCTCCAAGGGTGGGACATTAGTGGTGATAGCATTAAAATATAATTTCATAACAAATGAAATTTTGGTTTAAATAAATGATGGGAATAGATCTGGGGAGAAAACAGGCTGTTCTGTTGGGCTATGCCCAGTCAGAGATGCCATGGGAACATGGTGCTCACTGTCCCAGGGGAGCAGTGTGGAGGGTGGAGAGGGTCCTGGGTTGCAGCAAGAGTTTGGAAGGCTGTGCAGTATGAGGAGATGAGACAGTGTTAACAGAAGACTGTGCACTGTGGGATGTGATCCAGTCTCTCAGCCATCCAAATATTCCTGAATGTTTTTCCAAACTCATGGACTACTGAGTATGATTATATTTGTCCCAGAGAACAATGAAGGGGCTGGACGAGGTTTTACATGGGCCAGAATCCAGGTCGCACTCACTGAAGTGAAGGCAGAAAAGACTATGTAAGAGTAAGGAAGGCGGTGAGAACCTAAGGAAGACTTGGAATTGCCACAGCCCAGGGACCGATAGTTGGTCCCTATTTAAGGAGATCGCTTCATTGGTCTGCTTTGGCTGTGTAATTTGCAAAATCAGTCTAGCCTATGGTTCATGTTGTGTGTGGTTCCACCGCAGCGGTGTTCCACACAGTTATATTCTGGCCTCTAAGCTAAGGGAGCAACCCCTAATCGGGCCATGCTAGTTTCATGGCAAAAGACAAAGAGTGGTGTCTGAATTATGTCATGGCTCCTAAAGCTCCTGCAAAGAAATATTACCTCTGTTCACATTCATTGGGCAAACAAATCACACAGTCAAGCCTGATGTCTGTGTGGCAGGAAGGTATGATCTTTTTACAGAAAGGGGAAGTAAATACCTTCAAACTGTCATGAAGCTTTAATAATATCTAAGGTCAGGGAGACACCAGCGAACATCAAGATTGCATGAATGTATAAGCAAAGTAGTCTTTGGAGAGCTGGAATCTATCCAGCTCTCAAACTGGAAAAGATGATGGGGCATTGAGGTGATGGAGAATGGGGTAGCAATAAAGGTTGCATGTGAAAAGGAAGGTTGGACCAATTTGAAATAAGTTTTGAGTACCACGAAGAGAATGTGCATTTTATTTTTTAGAAAGTGAGTAGTTGCTATTTTTTTAATGCAGATCACTAATAATTTTAGCACTCTTTTCTGGTGGCTATGTGAAGAATGGATGGAAGAGATAAGAAAAGTAGATAGAAAAATCAGGTGGGAGGCACCTGGGTGGCTCAGTCGTTAAGCGTCTGCCTTCAGCTCAGGTCATGATCCTGGAGTCCTGAGATCAAGCCTCATTGGGATCCTTGCTCGGCGGGAAGCCTGCTTCACCCTCTCCTGCTCCCCCTGCTTGTGTTCCCTGTCTCGCTGTCTCTCTCTCTCTCAAATAAATAAATAAAATATTAAAAAAAAAAAAAGAAAAATCAGGTGGATATGTGTAGAAAAGTCCAGGGCAGTAATGACAGTGGGTAAAATGCAAATAAAAATATAAGGAATGATCAAAAGTTTCAGAGGTGTATTTGGCAGGACCTGGCAGCAGGTTCATTGTCGTTGAGCTGGGAAGAATTCTACCATTGTAAAATCTTATTAACATAAGGTTTACAAAGGATATTAATAGACTAAATAATATGGTAGCAGGGTTTACTTAGCTTCCTTAGGAGCAGAAGCTCCCTTAGAAGCATATTAACAGTCTCGTACACTCATAGTGACCTTGAGGAGACGATCAAATTCAAAGGCAGGGTAGAAATTCTGCTGGTTCCCACTGGCATGGGTGTAGCAATTATTCATGGCTTGTGTGTATTCTTATTGGCCTTTTCTAACTGGTTGGGTGGGGTCCATGACCTATAGGCTAAGAAATATTTTGAATGCCATTTTCGCCCACCGGGTCACTTTATCCATTTATTTTTCTAGTCTATATGGTATCACTGAGTGTGGATAGAAATGGGTATCCAAATTCAATGATTCCATCCTCTTCCCCAGAACACAGGGTTATGTTGCTTTATCAGCCTATAGAGACCTCATAGAAAAACATATTGACCCATATCTGAACATTTTGCATTGGCCAATGGCCTCCTTACTTTTCCATTAGGAGAGGAATGAAATTCCATCCTGCTGAAGGGGAAGTGGGTGGGGCGATGGAGTAACTGGGTGATGGGCATTAAGGAGGGCATGTGATGTGATGAGCACTGGGTGTTATCGCAGTGGGTGAATTGTTGAATGCTACATTTGAAACTAATGATGTACTACTGTGTGTTGACGAATTGAATTTGAGTAATAAAAAAAGTTCCATCCTTACTCCCAGCATAACTCACATCAATCTTCAAGAGTCTTAATTGTTGTCAAGTATTCTTTCTCACTTCCTTGTTGTGTAGCACAAACATCTCCCATTTCCCTTGGTACCAACACTTCTAGATTCATTGAGCTAGCATCTAAGCTTTGTTATAGCCAAGCACCCAAGTTAAAAAATGTTTTTCTGGGGGCACCTGGGTGGCTTGGTCAGTTAAACATCTGACTCTTGATTTCTGCTCCAGTCATGATCTCAGGGTCCTGTGATCGCCCCACATAGGGCTTGGGCTGGGCATAGAGCCTGCTTATGGTTCTCTCTTCCCTCCCCATCTGCCCCTCCCCAACCACTCTCTTTCACACATGCATTCTCTCTCATAAATAAATAAATAAATAAATAAATAAATAAATACACAGTAAAAAAAAAAATATTTCTCCCATATCCCCAGACGTGGAGGAACCTCTGTTTCTCTTCTTTCCTTTTGAGATAAGATAGATTCATCTTGTCCTTTTAAATTCTTTTCTGCACACACAGCCTTCCAATTTCATCCTTCATCACACACCAAGTTACGGTCTTGTTGCATTAATTATATACAAATAATATTTTAATAACATAGCACTCTTATCCATCAATTAGATTGGGTCCCCTAAAGTTTCTTATTAACCAGCATTTTATTATTTTAATTTCAGTTAAGTCCTTTTATCTCCTTCTGGAATACCTTTTCAGGCATCTTATTTTCTGTCCACGTCTTATATGTTGGTATTCCTCAAGATACTTAGTACCCCCCCCAACTCATTCTGCTTGATCTAGTTCATCAACTGCTTATATTTACAGAGAAAAACTGGAATTTTCTCTTAAATTCTCACATATAGACTTGCTCTTTCATTTTGCTGATTAGCGGGGATACTGGTTTTGGTTTCTAGCACCTAGGGAAATTGAAGGACTTTTGTACAAGACAAAGAAGCAACTACTTCTTGCCATGTACTCTCATAGTCCCATTTTCTGCCTGATGTATGATTTCTTTTCACCCTCTTCTCCAAGCTTAGTTGGAACTTTCCATGACCATTTACAACCGAGTCACTGAAGGCTGAAATCTGTGTGTGAGTGTGTGTGTGTGTGTGTGTGTGTGTTGCTTATTTCTTTGTTTGATTTATATTCTTTGCTTCTGGTGCTGCTTGTGGCTCACCCAACAGAAATATCACTACCTATTCTCCACTGACTAGTACTTGGATTTGTGATCCCAGGTCCAGAGCACAATAGCCCTTAAGTCAGCAGGCACAATAAACTGAATCTTGCCAAATATTTCTTTAGCTTTCCCAAGTTGGAAAACCTAGATTTATATGCTATCTGGCCAGTTTTCATTCCTTCTAGGGACTTTATTCCAGAAGCATTGCCAGAGATAACTAAAAATGAACTTAAGGAAAAATTTACAGATGATTGGACAATTAAGTATAATTGAGAATGCCTCTCCTTAAGCAATATATGAATTATTGCTGTACTTATTCTGTGTATTGTGAAATATAACACATCTTTCTTTAAAAACAAGTTTAAAACTTGGTGCAGTTGTAAGAGATTATATAATTTGAAAAATAAAAAGCAAAGACTTAAATTTTTAAAGCTAATCTTAATTCCTTAGCAACTGTAAGCTCTTTGCCTCTAGCATACATATGCCCACTGGACCTCATATATGTTACAAACCATTGCTGGATTTTTTGGAATGCCCCATGGAACATTCAAACTCAGCACATCTAAACTAAGCCATCGTATGTCCTCCTAATTCTTCGGTTTTCCACATCTCAGTGAATATCTCTGCCATTCATGAACTCTGTTAAATCGGGAACAAGGATGTCATCATTGGTATCCTCTTTTTTTCTCACTTGTCAATTTCTCAGCTCAGTCCATATTTCCTTCAAACTTTTGAATTTATATTCTTTTCACAGTTCTCACTGCTGTGCTATAAAGGAGTTCACCTGAACTTGCCCAAATTACCCTAATAGTTGATAGCCTGCTTTTTTTAAAAAAAGATTTTATTGTTAAGGAATCTCTGAACCCAACATGGGGCTCGAACTCAGAACCCCCATATCAAGAGTCACGTGTTTTACTGACTGAGCCAGCCGGGCACCGTGGCAGTCTTCCAATTGTGTTTAATTTTATAATGTTCTACATTGCATGTACTGGCCTTTTCTCTCCAAATATATAAAATATTTCTCAAAGGTAAATATCATATTTCTTACCTTTTGGTATCATTTTCTTGTTAATTTTGGTGCTAGGGCTATAAATATGTAGATTAGAAGTTGAAGTTCCTCTTAAGGGGTCCATGGCATTTTTCTTCTTCATACATCAGCTCATGCCCCTTAGTATCAAGGCTGAAATTGGGCCTATTGCTTAAATGAACTTCTGCAACTCTGAAGCAGTCTGTTGTAGTGTTGCCATGCTTTAAGAGCTGGAAAAATTTCAAGTGAGACCAGAAGCAGCCAAGCTTAACTTTCACTGAGGCTGCTGCCACTCCTGTGGGTATAATGTCTCTGTTCATCAAAAGACATTTTTTTCCTACTTAATGTACTTACCACGTGGTTTTATTAGAATGAATAGCTCTCTCCTTGTAAATGGATTTGGTTGGAAATCCAATTTCTTTCAGGGCCAGTGGGAGAGGTCCAAGGGCCATAAATATTCTTCCTCTAAACTGTTTATAAGTAAAATGTCATTGCTGCAAAAGCCCAACAAATGTCTTGCTATACTAAGTTATGTATAAATCCCTGACAATCTTTTCTTTCTTTCTTTGATGAAAACAGATTGCATTGTTGTCTCACAGTCATGAGTTATGCTCATGGGTGTCATGATGGATAACAGTGTTTATCAGAAGGAGAGTGGATCACCAGGGCATCAACCCTAACTCCTGGCCTTTCTCCTAAAGTTGGAATGAAGACTGTCTTATCATGCTTCCCTCATTGTTTTATCTAGTGCTGGATCGAGGAGACCTGGAAGAACTGACTAAGCCCTCTGCCTCTGATTTGCTTGACTCTGGGTAAGACCTGTTACCTTTCATCTTATTTTTCTGGTGTTAAATGAATATATTCTCATCTATGCATTCTTCACATGATTGAAGTAAATACAGATTTCACCCTGTTTTCAAAGTTAGCACTTAATCCATTCCATGAGATAATTAATTTCATGAAATATTTCTGGGTGGAATATACCTACAGACACAGAGATGATACGATGCTTTTGTATTTGCATTTTCTCATGATTTTTCTCTCCAGAGGGGGGGAAATGGGCAAAATTTTTAAATTGTTTTCTTCATTTGAAAAATGAGGTTCAGTAGAGAAGAGAACTGTAATGTATTGAGTATCTACTATATGCCAGCCATATGCTACGTGCTAAATATATTACATAAATATATATGGATAGTCACAAGCTGATTCCATTTACATCCACTCTTGGTTGGGTTTATATCTACTCTAGGATGGCTTTCTCCTTATGTTTTTATCATCCTCCGAGGTGTCTAAGACACCAGTGCTAGAGGCTTAACTGAGTCCTGTATCATTGAGAGGTAGATTAAACTTACATAAGAGTTGATTGGAATGTGGACAGCAGCATTTCTGGAAGGCACCTCTTCATCCCAAATACTAATCAGTAATAGTCTGACTCAGGGAAAGGTTGTGGTGTTCTCTGGCAGGCAGCAAGAAGAACTACTGCTGCAACAGTATAAAATAGGAATGACAAAATGGGACTCCTGGTATTTTATTTAGGGCTAAAGGTCCCAAAGACTGAGAGTAATACAAAGCAAAGACGATAGATCGGCTGGCCAAGGAAGTCCTCAAATTTGAGTTCTCAGTTTTGAGATCTTAATATCTACCCAAAGGTACATTCAGATATTAAAATCTCTTAAGGCTGAGGAGGTTGAGAAGGGAAACTTTTTTAGATGATAAGGCTTTCTTGGGGAGAGACTTATTGACAGGTGCATTTCTGCAACCCTTTTCCTTACCCATATAGGAGGGGAGAGCATGTAAAGAACTTTAGAGAAACAATCAGAATAATCAACATATGTCTCTTAGAGTTTTTCGGAGGAATGTGCCAAGACAAAACTATAGCCCAAAATTTGTCTCTAGAAGAGAATCAGGCAGAAGCACCCTGTGTCAGAGGACCAAATTTAGAGGACTGTATAGAAAATGAACTGTGTGTGTCCCCCAGGAGGGAGCTGGTCCGGGCCATCTTAGATCCTTCTGAGAGAACTGCCCAATGGAACAAATAATGCCCGAAGAGGGAAAAGACCATTACATCCCCAGAACTTATTTAACCGTGTAACTGAAAGTTTGTGCTTTTGACCACCTTCATTCATTTTGCCAACCCCTGGCAACCACCAACCTTCTCTGTGCCTAGGAGTTCTTTGTTTTTAGATTACACATAGAAGAGAGATCATACAGAATTTGTCTTTCTCTGTCTGCTTTTACTTTGAGTAACGATGCTCTTTACAGCATCTCCGAGAGCAGTCATCTAGTCTATGCCTGATTGTTTACACTGAGGATGTCTCACTGCCTCCCTTGAGGCCTGTCCCCATTAAGATACAGTTTTCTCTTGAAAACGGAAGCATCAGATATAATTTCTCCAATCCATGTGTAGATTATTTAGCTCCAGACTGTAATAAATGAGATGATTCATTTTTATTATAATTATTATAACTGACGGAGATTCCAGTCCCTTCCAGGGTAATAAGAGAACAGACCATTGTATGTTTTGTGGTGGTTGTTTTTCATTATTTCTTACGGCTGTTAACTCACGGAAAAAAGGTTTCATAAGATCCAATCTGTTCTAGATATGTAAGTGGCCTTTCCAGCATATAATATTTCATATATCAAAGTGTGTTGTAAACATAAAAATAAGGTAGCATACATCTTATGTACAGCACCATAGACCAGGTGGCTTATAACTATAGAAATTTATTTCTCACTGTTATAGAGACAGATACGTACAAAATCAAGTCATTGTTTGGTGAGGGCCTGCAAGCTGGATCATAGACAACTGTCTTTTCACTGTGTCCTCACATGATGGAAGGGATGAGGGACCTCTCTGGGTTTCTCCCCCCCCCGCCCAGGGTACTAATCCCATTCAAGAGGGCTCCACCTTCATGGCCTGCGGTCCCACCTCCAAATACCATCACATTGGGGGTGAGATTTCAACATATGAATTTTTGAGGGACACAAACCTTTAGTCTATAGTAGGGACCAAATCTGAGACACAGGGAACATGCTTTCAATGCTCAGGGCATCTACAGTAAGATATTTCTTCAAACGTATTCCTAATAAGTTTCTTGGTGTCCTCATTGGCCTCTCTGCTTTTAAAGACTAGAGGATTGGAGAAAGTTGAGTTAAATGAATTCAAAGCTTTGCAGTGTAGGGAAGAAAAGGACAGTATTCAGGTTTGTGACCTTACTGTTTTAGTTATTAGTTATTTAGTTATTAATCCAGTGTTTCTCCAGCATCTACATTTCAGTCCCCAAAGCCTAGATCTGGGTGACTCTGAAGCTATTGTAACAAGCGTGCTAAAGTTTCAGTTTATCTCCCTCAGTGATCGCATTGCTGGTAGGCTCCATGTCTGCTATTTTATTAGTCTTCCCTTTAGGTTTTGGTAAATTTGCTAAGTTACAGAGACAGAAAGAGCTCACAAATTTCCAGAGGGAAGGAAGATGTGCTCTGGAAGAACCAGTGGACTTTTGAATGGCAAATATTTATGAAGCACTTTTTATGTACCATACACTTTGTTGGGTGCGAAGTGTAAAACGATAAATCACACACAGTATCCTCATCATGCTCACAGTAACTGACATGAAAAGGGCTAAGTGCACCAGAGGGTTGTAGGCATTATGAAAGACAGCTTCCGCCATGTTAGCTCGGATTCAATGCAAGTCTTGTGTGTTTGGATGGAAAGTATTTTTTATGTATTGCTAAAAGTAGATATGCAAAGAATGACTAAATAAATTTGCTATTCCATTACTTGCTCTTCTCATAAAGCTACTCCTTTATAATAAGAAATTCTAGTAAAATACTATGGCCTATCATTTTGAGTCCTTATTCTATTAGTTGGGATCAAAGGCCTACAGAGGTAGAAAGTGCAGTCTCTGATGCAAAATCAATGTAGAACAAAGCTAAAGAGTATTTCTACGTGTCAAAATAGGTAATGACTTTGCTTAATTATGTGAAAGAATCATAGCAGCAATAGATCATATTGTCAGTTTCACCAGAGAGACTAAAATAACTGACTCTTATTCTGACAGCAGGCAGGATATATAGGCAGTTTAGATTTTTTAATTACATGAATATCCAGATTAAATAGTAAGAATTCAGTTTTATTTTTGCCAGGTAAAAAAATTGGTATTGACATTTCATATAATGTAGGAAACTTTTAGGAAGCTTTAAATTTAGAGTTTTAGTGAACCTGAATGAAATGTAGCATAAACCCCCAAAGCAGACATTTGAAAGTTTAAATTTGTCATTTTCTTTTAAGATATGTATTATCCAGACCATAAAGTATACACGATCAGTGAAAGAGAGTATCAAGACATATTATTGTCAGCAGATAAAGAAAAAAATATTTCAAAATCAAGATATTACCTGTAGAATTGTTAGACTAAGGTGTTTCCCTATAAGCTTATGAGTAGATAGCAATTCTAAGATGGACTCAAGAAAAAATAACCTCACCCAACCACAATAATGTATTACCACATGTTGAAAAGAACATGGTTATTTTTATTATGACCTTAAATTGTAGAAACTGTCTGATTTGACCACATTAAGAATGATATTGGAGAATACAGTGGCTTAGTAGGATAGTAGATCAGGTGTCAGAAGATGAGAGAACCTACATCTAATCTCCACTGCTGCTGTTTGGCGCAAACATGACACCATGCATTCTTTTCCAATCGAACTTCTTTAGTAAAGCATGGCATACACACAAGTATGTGTATAAGTCTTAAGTGTATGTCTTGGGGTGCCTGGGTGGCTCAGTGGGTTAAGTGTAGGACTCTTAATTTTGGCTCGGGTCATGATCTTAAGATCCTGGGATCAAGCCCCGTTTTGGGCTCTGTGTTCAGCAGGGAGCCTGCTTGAGGATTTCTCTCCCTCTTCCTGATCTCTCTCTCTAATAAATAAATTTTAAAAATAACTGTATGTCTTGATGAATTGCCACAAAGTAAACACACCCATGTAACCACCACTCATACTGTGAAGTGAATATTGTTAACATTCCAGTGGCTCTCCTCATGCCTCCAGTAGATCACTACACAACACCCCTTACATGCAGATATAGTGCATTAATTTTCATGGCTGTAGCGCATTCCATTGTATGCATATAACAAAATGTATTATCCATGTATTTGTACTGTCATTAGTTTGGTACTATGAACAGTGTTTCTTTGAATATTCTCATACATGTCTTTGGGGGAACAGACATCAACGTTACTATAAGGCATATATCAACTAGAAGTAGAGTTGGTATATCGTAGGGTATTGCTGTTTAGCTTATTAAATAGTGTGAAATGACTTTCCAAAAGGTGCCAATTTATTCATATTTATGAAAGCTCCTTTATTTCAAATCCTCCCCCATGGTTGGTATCCACTCTCATTTTCATTTTAGCCACGATTATGGGAGGGTGATGGTATTGCAGTGTGGTTTCACCTGTAATGCCCTGGAAACTGAAGAAGTTGAACAGCTTTTCATATATTTATTGGATATTCAGACATTCTCTTTTGAGAAGTACTGTTCTTTTGTCCATTAAAAAAGAATCACCTGCTATCTGAAACTAATAGAAGACTGAAGGTTAATTATACTTAAAAAAATCACCTGCCAGTTTTTTCCTGATTTTAGGAGTTTTAAAAAAATATATATAAGAATATATTCTGATTATACATCCTTTGGTGGATATACCATCTCTGATTCTGTGGTTTACAGTTCAATTTTTAATGTCTTTTAACAAAATGAAGTTCTTAATTTTAAATCTAATTTGTAAATACCATTGAAGTATCACATAGATTTCACCTATTTAAGTGTGCAATATGATGATATTTAGTAAATTTATAGGATTCTGCGACCATACTCGTAATCCAGTTTTAGAACATGTTCATTATCCCACCAAAAAAGTTCTTTTGTACTGGTTTCCAGTCAATCCCTACTCCCATAAGAAGGAGGAGGATATGTAGAAAAGAAGACAGTATGAAGATGCAGGCAGAGATTGGAGTGATGTGGCCATAAGCCAAATGCGCAATGCTACTTACAAAAGTACCAAGGATGCTTAGCATTGATTGGCTAGAGTCCTATCTTCTTGGGTAAATCCATCTCTACATTGATTGACTTGGTTCTATGTCATTGTCAGATTTTCATGCTTTTGTCTTTCACTCTGGCCCACCAAGGATGGTCATTTCCTAGTATCTGTGCTAATATGTTCAAGGGACTGGAAGTGCTTCACCTCTGTCTATAATTACTTAAAGTTCAGTCTAAAAATACAAGCCTGCCTTTCCTTCTTTCTTTCTTCCTTCCTCCCTCTCTCTCTTCCTTCTTCCTTCCTTTCTTCCTTTCTTTCCTTCCTCCCTCCTTTCCTTTCCTTTCCTTTCCTTTCCTTTCCTTTCCTTTCCTTTCCTTTCCTTTCCTTTCCTTTCCTTTCCTTCCTCTGCCTCTTCCCTCTGGCTTGCGCTTTCTCTCTCCCTCTTAAATAAATAAATAAATAAATAAATAAATAAAATCTTTTAAAAAAAGAGTTTGTTTCTTAATTTGCCTCTCTTTTCCCCCATCCCTTTTTGTTTTGTTTCTTAAATTTCACATGTGAGTGAAATCATATGGTATTTCTCTTTCTCTGACTTACTTTGCTTAGCATAATACTGTCTAGCTCCAACCACATCATTGCAAATGGCAAGATTTCATTCTTTTTGATGATTGAATAATATTCCATTACACACACACACGCACCACACCTTTATCCATTCATCAGTTGATTACATAGTTTGGCTATTGTAGCTAATGTTGCTATAAACATTGGGGTGCATGTATTCCTTTGAATTAGTATTTTTGTATTCTTTGGGTAAATACCTAGTAGTTCAATCGCTGGATCATAGGATAATTCTATTTCTAACCTTTTGAAGAACTTCCATACTGTTTTCCAGAGTGGTTGCGCCAGATTGCAGTCATACCAACAGTGCAGGAGGGCTCCCCTTTCTCCATATTCTTGCCAACACCTGTTGTTTCTTTTGTTTTTGATAAAAAATACAGTTTTCTGAATTTGTTTCCTCTGAGTTCTGGTATCCCTGTTACTCCTGAGAGTATCATTTCTATCCTTTGGCTACTACCACACCAGACTTTACAGCATAGAATTGAAACACAGATGTCTTTCCTTTCAGCTTCCTCCCAAATGAGGTCTATTTTACTGATATTCTGTGGTTATTTGGAGGGTGGAGCATATCCTCCAGGTTGATTTTTTTCCTCTAATTATTTTCTTATTTTCTCCAATTGTTTTCCTATCTCTTACTACATATGCTTCATTATTCATTCATTCATTTACTCACTTAAAAACCATTCATTAAGCTCTGCCATATATACATAGTATTTTACTAAGAGCTGGAAATAAAAGATTAATGATACAGTCCCTAACTTCAAGTCAAGAAGGGGGCATAAATCCATAAACACTAAACATTTTGAAAAACATTACCAAGCTCATAAGCATAGAGTGCTATGGTACTATTGAAAGGAGGCACCCTGCTCTCAGGTTAACCTTAGTCTTGCCATCTGAGCTATGGCTTTGCTATTTATGTTTCACACCAACCAATTCAATGTTCTGTAATCATTTTAGTTAAACACAGTGACATGGATATCTCATGTGACTCTGAATAGAATGATGGTAATTGTAATGATAATGAAAATGGTGGGAACTCAATAAGTATGTGTAATGAATGAATGAATGAATTTTACAAATGAAAAATATGAGGCTTAGAGAATTAAATAGCTTGTACAAAGTCATGGCTCGTAACTCAGAGCTGAAACACAAAACTGAGGTTGTTTATTTTCAGAATATGAGCTCTCAACTACTATATGCTCTGCATACTTAGTTGAACCAGAATACAGACAAAAACATTCTGGCGGTATTTACCACCCCAAATTGCCTTGTAACTAAGAACACTCTTAATGACAATCAGGGCAAGTTCTTAGTTTTAAAGGTAATTGTGTGTGCTGTATTACCACAGGCAAAAATTATGTCTTTCATTATGATATCTAATTACTGAAAACTCATGAGGGAAATGTGAACTATTTTAATAAAGAAGCATTTTTATTTTTGGAGAAAGTTTGAGATACAGATGATGTAAGAAATGGAATATGCTTTAAAAAAAATAGGAGTACAAGTGGTAGGGAAGAGCAGCAGATCTTGTATTTTTCTCTTCTGTAAGAGCCGCCCTTTTTCATGTGTCTTTCTAGGGAGAGAGGTATACATGAAATGGTACCTGACAAAGAACTAGTCTTTGTGTTTTAGGTCAAAATTAGACCAAGCGTTTCTGCTTATGTCCTAGTTGGTTGAGTGAGCATCTGGAATGAGGTCTCCAGGCTAACATGGTCACAGACAGTGAGGAGCCCTCAGAGAGCCAAAGGGGAAAAAAGGGTGATAGAGCATCCTGGCATTTGTAAACCTTCCCCGCCCCCGCCCCCAGCTCCAAAAAGGAGGCAACAGGGGCATAGGCAGCCCCAGAGCCAATGTGGAGTTACAGATGAGTGAACAGGTTTTACCTACAAAGTAATTCGAAATGGAAGAATGCAGAATCTTAAGGGGAACAGCAGCCATCAAAGGCCCTCAAAAGAAGTGCCAGGAGCTCATGTTGCTGCAGGAACATGGACCTAGTGAGTCCAGCATGGAGCTTGACAAACTGTCAGTTGTCCCTGAGAGGTCAGTTAACAAACTTTTTTCAGATAAGGAGGATTATCAAATGGTAACTTTCTTAAAGGTGCTTCTTGTGTTAAGACCAACCAACCAGGCATGGGATGCCTTCCCATTCATTTGTGTCTTCTTCAGTGTCTTACATCCGTGTTCTATAGTTTTCAGTCTTTCATCAATATTTACCAATCTTTAGCCTCCTTGATTAAGTGTTTTCGTAAGTATTTTATTATTGTTGGTGCTATCGTAAATGGGCTTTTCTTAATTTCTTTTTCATATAGTTCCTTGTTAGTGTGTAAAAATGCAACTAATTTTTGTATGTTGATATTGTATCTTGTAGCTTCATTGAATTTATTAGTTCTAATAGCTTTTTGGTGGAGTCTTTAGGATTGTCTATATATAAGATCATGTCATCTGCAAACAGAGGCAATTTTACTTCTTCCTTTCCAATTTGGATGGCTTTTATTTCTTTTTCTTGTTTATTTGCTCTGGCTAGGACTTTTAGTACTATATTGAATAGTAGTGGCAAGAGTGGGCATCCTTGTCTTGTTCCTGATTTTAGAGGTCAGAGGGTACAAACTTTCAGTCATAAGATGAATAAATTCTGAGGATTTCATGTACAACATATTCATTGCCTTAATAATATTGTGTTGTATACTGGGTGTATCTGCAAGGACGTTTCTGGAAGAAAATAACATTTGAATTGGTGGACTGAGTAAAGAAGATGGACCTCCCCAATGTGCTTTGCTAAGTGGCTGAATAGAACAAAAACGTACAAGAAGGTTGAATTTGACCTCTATCTGATGGCTTGGGCTGCAACATTGATCTGCCAGAATCAGGAGTACTTAGGCCTTTAGACTCAGACGGGGATCTATACCATCAGCTCTCTGGCTCTCAAGCCTTCAAATTACGCGACAGGCCTTTCTGGGGCTCTAGATTGCAGGCAACAGACCATGGGACTCCTCAGCCTCTATTTACCTTATGGTAAATATGTACAATTTTCTATTGGTTGTGTTTCCCTGGAATACCCTAATACACAAAGGATATTTGCAAAGCTTTGCATTAGTTACAGTGACTTTTTGCATGTACTATTTAGTTCTCCTTTTGGCCCTACATTAGTTTTCTAGTGCTGTATAGCAAATTAAACAAATTACCACAAACTTAGCAGCTTAAAACACCACCACTATTTATCTCAGAGCTCTATAGGTCGAAAGTGCAACATGGTATGGTTGTGGGTTTTTTTGTTGTTTTATTTTTTAGAGAGAGCAAGCATGGGTGGGGTGGAGGGAGCAGAAGGAGAGGAAGAGAGAGAGGATCTTAAGCAGGCTTTACACTCTGTACAGAGCTCGATGCAGGGCTTGATCTCATGCACCTAAGATCATGACCTGAGCCGAAATCAAGAGTTGGATGCTTAACCGACTGAGCCATCCATGTGCCCTTGTTGGATTTTTTAATTAGTGTCTTACTATGATAAAATCAAAGTGTCTTCTGGGGCTGTAGTTCTTATGTAGGGATCAGGATCCTCTTCCACACTCCCTGGGTGTTGGAAGAATTCATTTTTTTATTATATCTTTCACCTGGTCTCCTCCATCTGCAGACAAGCAATGGTTCATTGAGTTCTTCTCATGAATCAGATCTGTACCTTCCTCTTTTGTTTTTGACGGCCCATGTGATTATACTGGGCCCACCTGTATGATCCAGGATAATCTTCCTATCTTAGGATCAACTGATTAGTAATCTTAGTTACATCTGCAAAATCCCATTTGTCATGTAATGTAACATAAAACCATGGGAGTAACACCATGGGATAGAGATCATGAGGACCAAAATTCTGCACACCACAGGACTTTGTGTAGTAAGAATTTTTATAATATGCATTTGATTGATTGATTGATTGATGGGTGGGTGGAATTTAAACTCTTAATATGTTCTGCTAAAAATTACAGTTTTTGAAAGAAATGCCATGAACACAAAAAGAGTGAATACTATGGCCATAAGGGCTACTGCAAGGAAGGGAGAACAATGGGGGATAATCTGGTCCTGAAACACTGACATTATTTCTATTCACTAATATATATATCTTGAATTTCTAATATGCAGGCAGCTTTTCAGACACTGTGGGATGTAGATTCAAAATTTATTTATGAAGTTACAAGATATTTAATTAGGTAAAATGTCTCCTAATGTATTTTGTTGTTTTACTAAAACTTAAATAGCTATTTATTGAACACATGTTGTATGTCTAGGACTTTACACAGATAATTTTACTTATATAATTGTATCTATAATGGCATTAACAGATGATTATCAACTCTCTATTTTAAAGACTTGGGAAAATAAATCTCAGGAAGTTTAAATAACTTGTTCGAAGTCATGTAATTAGTCAATGCTAGACCTGGAATTGGAATTTGAATGTGAGGCAGCTGCAAAGTTTTGTTTTTGTTTTTTTTTACTTTTTCAAATCAATATAATTGACATAATGCTATGTTAGTTTCAGGTGTACAACATAATGATTCAATATTCGTATATATTGCAAAATGATTACCACGATATCTAGTTAGCATTTGTCGACATACATAGTAACATTTTTTTCCTGTGATGAGATCTTTTCAGATCTGTTCTCTTAGCAACTTTCAAATATGCAATACAGTATTATTAACCATAGTCACTGTGCTATACATTATGTCCCGATGACTTACTGATTTTGTAATTGGAAATGTATACCTTTTGACCCCTTTGCCCATTTTACTCCTACAGCCAAACCTGTTCTCTGTATCTATGAGCTCATTTTTATTTTAGATTCTCCATATAAGTGAAATCATATGGTATTTGTCTGTCTCTGACTTATTTCACTTAGCACAATGTCTTCATATTCTGTGTATGTTGTCCCAAATGTCAAGATTGCCTTCTTTCTTATAGCTTTTAATATTCCATTTTATATATGTACAATATTTTTTTTTTATCAGGGTGCCTGGGTGGCACAGCGGTTAAGCGTTTGCCTTCGGCTCAGGGCGTGATCCCGGCGTTCTGGGATCGAGCCCCACATCAGGCTCCTCTGCTATGAGCCTGCTTCTTCCACTCCCCCTGCTTGTGTTCCCTCTCTCGCTGGCTGTCTCTATCTCTGTCAAATAAATAAATAAAATCTTTAAAAAAAAATTTTCTTTATCTACTCATCTATCAATGAACACTTAGGTTTCCATGTCTTGGTTATTATAAATAAGGTTCCAGTGAACATGGGGGTGCATATATATTTTTGAATTAGTGTGTGTGTGTGTTTTAAAGATTTTACTTATTTATTTGACAGAGAGAGACAGCCAGCGAGAGAGGGAACACAAGCAGGGGGAGTGGGAGAGGAAGAAGCAGGCTCCTAGCTGAGGAGCCCGATGTGGGACTCGATCCCAGAAAGCCGGGATCATGCCCTGAGCCGAAGGCAGACGCTTAACGACTGTGCCACCCAGGCGCCCCTGAATTAGTGTGTTTTTTTAAATGCTCAGCAGTGGAGTTGCTAGATCATATAATGTTCTATTTTTAATTTTTTGTGGAACCTCCATACTGTTCTCCATAGTGTCTGCACCAATTTATATTCCCACCAACACTGCACAACTGTTCCCTTTTTTCCATATCTTCACCAATACTCTTTATTTCTTATCTTTTTGGTAATAGCCATTATAACAGATGTGGAGTGATATCTCATTGTGGTTTTGGTTTGCATTTCCGATGATTAATGATGTTGGGCCCTTTTCATGTACTGGTTGACCTTCTATATGTCTTCTTTGGAAATAATGTCTATTGAGATCCTCTGCCCATTTTTAAAATTGCATTGTTTGGTTTTTTTTGCTATCTAGTCTTATGGGTTCTTTATATGTTTTGGAAATTAACACCTTATCAGATATATAATTTTTGAATATTTTCTCCCATTTAAAAAGGTTGCCTTTTTGGTTTGTTGATGGTTTCTTTTGCTACACAGACACTTATTAGATATAGTCCTACTTGTTTATGTTTGCTTTTAACGATGTCAAATCCCAAAAATCATCACCAAAACTGATGTCAAGGAGCTTACTGACATTTTTTTTCCTAGGATTTTTATGGTTTCAGGTCTCACAATTAAGTCTTTAATCCATTAGGAGTTAATTCTTATGTATGCTGAAGATAGTAGTCCATATTCATTCTTTTGCATGTAGCTCTCCAATTTTCCCTGCATCGTTCGTTGAAGAGACTGTCATTTCCCCACTACCTACTCTTAGTTTCTTTGTCATCAAGTAGCTGAGCATGTATGCATGGGTTTATTTCTGGGCTCTCTATTCTGTTCCATCAATTTATGTGTCTGTTTTTATGCCAATAGCATACTGTTTTGATTACTGTAGCTTTGTAATATCATTTAAAATCAGGGAGTTTGATGCCTCTAGCTTTGTTCTTCTTTCTCAAGATTGCTTTGGCCATGTGAGGTCTTTTGTGGTCCTATACTAATTTTAAGATTGATTGTTCTATTCTGTGAAAAATGCCGTTGGAATTTAATAGGGATTGCATTGAATCTATAGATTATTTGGGGTGGTATGGACATTTAAGTAATATTATTTCTTCCAAATCATGAACATGGAATATCTTTCCATTTGTTTGTGTCCCCTTCAGTTTCTTATATCAGTGTCTTACAGTTTTCACTGTAAAGATCTTTCACTCCTTGGTTAAATTTATTCCCAGGTATTTACATGTTTTTGATGCCATTGTGATTGAGGTTGTTTTCTTAACTTCTCTTTCTGATAGTTTGTTATTAATATTTGAAATGCAACATATTTTTGTACATTGATGATGTAACCTGCAACTTTACTGAAAATATTTATTAGCCCTAACAGTTTTCTTGGTGGAGTCTTTAGGGTTTTTGTATATAATATCATGTTGCCTGCAAATGGTGACAGTTTTACTTCTTCCTTTCCAATTTGGATGTCTTGTCTTTTCTTTTCTTGCCTAATTGCCCTGGCTAGGACTTCTAATACTATGTCAGATAAAAGTGGCAAGAGTGGTCATCCTTGTCTTGTTCCTGATCTTGGAAGAAAAGCTTTCAGCTTTCACCACTGATTATGATGTTAGCTGCGGGCTTGCCATACATGGCCTTTATTATATTGGGGTACACATAATATGCATTTTAAAGATAAGAATTCCAAGGCATGGGAAGGTTAAACAACTTCCTCAAAATGGCATGCCCAAGTAAGAGAACCACATCTCAGTAGCCTGTTCTTTGCTCTTCCTTTCAGTTTGCAATCTCTGTGTGTATGGAAATGAAGAAATAGTATTTGCTAAGAGCTTACTTACTACAGTGATGTATCTAAATAGACAGCCCCCTTAAGTGACTGAGAAAATAGATTCTTAGTTTAAATTAATCTTTTCAACAGAGATGTGGTGGAGTTTTTAAATGTGACTTGGGAGCTTCAAAAAGAAGTAGGATGTTCTGGGTAGCATGCATTGAGACAGAAAACAGGTTTTAGAGTGTTAGGAGGGTGGTGGCTGGAGGCCAGCCACAAGCCTGTGGACTGACATTGATACTGGAATGTGTGTTTTTCACTTGGATAATGACATAAAGCCCTCTTCCCTGCGTGATAAATCGTAAACAGTTTTAATTTAGGAGCCAGAAATGCTAGTTTTCTTGAGAAATTCTTTCAGAAGGGATAGGGTTGAGTAGCATAACACAGTAAAAGCAATGTTTCTTTAGATTTTACCTGAAGGTAGGATTTTCCTTCCAATTTGATCTTATCCTTCCTCGGAAGTGACTCTCTGGCACAAGGTTGACATTCAATTCAATTGAATTGGGTCACGAAAATTCCAAAGTAAGATATCCAGTTAAATTGTAGTATGATGAACTTAAGTAAAACCTCATTCTGCGGACATTAAATGTGCAAAAGTGATTATGAGACCATACATGAATATCAGTGAAACTCTCCGAAGTAGGAATCAGGATTTTGATGTTGCCAATTGTGGGATAAGACATGCAAAAAGTAATTTATGGACGCAAAAGCTAAGTCAGAGTGCTGGAGTACTCTAGTAGGACCGGTTATCTAGTCACAGTTTTTGATACCTGGTAAATTATTATCATTGCATTTTCTCTGTTAAATTAAGAGATGCGGTTTCTGACTCCTGACTAGACTTTGTGTGTGTGTCTGTTTAATTATTTTAGAAACATAGCATGGTTATTTTTAGAGGTAAAATTTCTTTGTTTTACATTTGAAAAATGGACAGTAGGCTCACACTGAAATATTAATGTTTGGTGATGACTTCCCATCGTATATTCAGATTTGTTTTAAAAATGAAAAGGCATAAAATTTTACAGGAAATAAAATGGCTTCCAAATCCTGAGGTTCAGAAATGGTCTGTATCATTACGAAAAACTAAGTTGGCATCAGACTTTCATAGCGTGAACCAATAGCTTATTAATTTCATCCTCTAAAAGAGTGATCACATTTAAGCTAAGCTATATTAGAATTAGTTTATAAAGATAACCATAAATCCACTATTAGATAAGGATTACCTCATGAAATTCCTTGAAAGATTCAAATTCCTTGATTTGACATTCAAATGCATGCCTGATTTGAGCTTTTCCCACTTTTCTAAGCCCCTTTTCCATTATTAGTCTCTTCTCTTAGTCCAAAACAGCATGTGGCTGCCTGTCTCCCATCTGGCCTCCCTTCAAAGCATACTTTAAACCGTGCAAGTTTGGGGTTCCAGGAACCCTGAAAATATTCTGCAGAGGCTTCCGAAGAATAGGACATTAATTTCCCTACCATTTCCCAGTCAATGAAGAACAAGACTGCTTGTTAGAATGGGGAAAACATTTTCAATTCAGAATACCAGTAGTCATAAAATTAAATTAGGAAATAGAGAATTTAGTATAATGATATAAAATACATCAAACTGTCACATCATAAAGTAAATCTCAAATGGCTCGGCTTTAGGATATTCATCTTGCTCAGCGTGGTCCCCGGCTTGGAAATATCCAGACTTCCCTGAAGATAAAGGAGTGGCATATCCCAGAGGTTTGGTCATCAACCCAAGACACCATCATACCTATTGTTATTACATATCTTCTTTGCCTTTTTGATATCTCAACCTATTGCTAGACCTATCTTTGCCCAAAACGAATAGTCATGTTCTAGTGATGTCACTATTTTATTTATTCATTTATTTATTGGTTTGTTTGTTCGTTCCTTTATTTTTCCTCAAGTGCCTGATAATGAAATTAGGAATTTGAGGTCTCCCTTATATGGTGGTAGGAATGTGTTCTTCAGGAAAGCACAGTGTTTCTCCCCAGATCTTTTGATCAATATAGCGATGGATTGGCTAAGTGATATGGCTGTGACCTGGTTGCTTGGACTAAAAATGGCATTCTAGGAATTGGATTTTTCCAAAGAGCTAATCTGGCATCTGCTTTCTATTCATCCTTCTAACTGCAGTGGAGGAAGAAATACTGAATAGCCGAGGTAAGTTTTCTCTTCCTGTCACTGAAGGAACAAAGTCATTCTATGCTGTTTATTCATTTATTCATAAAAGATATTTATTGGGTATCTACAGAGTGACAGGTCCTCTGTGAAGCAGGAAAGTACAATCACCAGGGCTGAATTTTGAGTTAGTCATAAGGCTCTGGATAATTTGTCACATAGTTTTATAAACGACTCCCTTCCTTTACATGGTTAGAGGAAAGTCATACCTACTTCTACTTCCTTGACAGCTAGTCATTTTGCTTTCTACTCTTTAGAATTAGAGAAGTGTTATTATTTTCCTGAACACACTGTGTTTTTACTTTCACGCCTTGTTCAGTGACAGCTGCTTGGTTTGTCCTTGTCTGTCTCCTTGTCTGACCAACTTTTTACTAACGTCTAGTGCAGACTGAAATCTAGTTCTCCTTAAAAGTGTCCTGATTACCCCGAATGTGGTAAGGAGACTTCTTCTGCTCTGCGAGGATATTTTGTACTTAGCACTATCATAACTTTCTCATGTTATTGGAAAATTACTGTTTGTGCTTCCCCCATTAGACTGAAGTTTCTTGAATCTGCAATATGATCCGGAAACAGATCAGAAACTCTTTAAAGTTTTGACCTGAATTAAACTGCAAACAGGCTGTTTCCTCTCTTGCTCAGAGCAAAAAAACCTCACGTCTTTTTTTTTTTTTTTCCGAATATGTGGAGCTAATCCCAGACTTCACGCATGTCCTCTTAAGCATCAGTTCAACCTCACCCAGGAAAAGTGCATTATATCCTTTGAATACCAGAGTGAAAAGGGACCTCAGGGATCAAATTCAATGCCTTTCATTATTTGGATTTTAAAGTCATCTTGACACAGCGTATATAAGATCGGGGAGTTTTAAGATAGTTACTGGGTTCAAGATAAAAAATCACCAGGATTTATCAAATACAGTCACTGACCCATAGAAGTATATATTTTTAAGTAACTTATTTTATTGAAGAGAATAGAAATATTACACTGGGGAAATTTCTTATGCACTCAGAGTTTTTTTGGTATTGTCCTGTAACCCACATTATATCACAAGGTCAAAATAAATTTGTCAGACACTAAACTCCTTGCAGTGTCTCCCAGTGATTTCTGAAGCATTCCACGTGGTGCTTTCCCCATGCTCAGGACTCTATCCTGTCTTTTCAGCTTTCTCTTTAAGCTGCTGTGCAGCTGCCACTGCTGGGTGCTGCTGTTACCACTGTCCTGAGACAGGAAACCCTGCTCTCCCGTGGGGTTCTCTCCCATTAACTCCCCATTGGTCTGCAGAGACCAGGCTTTATCCTTTAATAAGAGTTTAGTAAAAATTCTCAGATAATGGAAGAGAAACCCAATGCAGAGAGTCATTTGCAACCCTGTAGTTTTCCCTAGCCTGTCACAGAGTTGACATGCAAAAATGAAATATTACTGATGTAGTCGATAAGCCCTCTGAAGTAAAAAAAAAAAAAAAAAAAGCAGATGGGCTAGTCCAGGCTACCTTTGCTCTTGGTGAAGCATTAGAGATTGTGTTCAGACCATCTTTTTTTTCTTTATCATGCATTTTAGTACTCACCTAACACACTCCTAACAGGTCTCATTCCAGAAGCTTCAGAATGTGGCTCCTGTTATTCCCAATTAATCTTTTTATCATTGTTGCAAAATCAAATTAATGACCTCCTTCCAGGTATGGTTATAAATAAGTATCTTGACCTTGTGGACCATACCTGAGTACTGGCCAGAATTCTGGTGTTCGGATCGACATTTTTTTTTCTTCTTGGTACAAGGCTACATTAGCCTGGTTTATTTTTGTCAGTGTGCGTGTGGTGCACAGTACAAGGCGTGGATAAGATGTGAGTGAATTTCTGGAAACTAATAATCAATTGAGACCTACCTAGGACAATATTTAATATTGTGTAAATAAGATATGATAGGTTAGAGGAAAGAGAATGGGAAGTTAGTTTGGATGCATGGTATGGGATAGGTAAGTACTTGAGCAAGGTCTTAAGGGATGTGTTTGAAGAAGGAAAGACTTACGCAGAATTCCATGGGCTGAAGAGTTCGGAGCATATTTGGAGAATGTCAAATAGACTGATATGGCTGAATTTATGGAAGGAGAGCTGGGGAGAGGATAGTGTGGCAAGAGATGAAGCTAGAAGTTCATCTGGGGACACCCTAAATGTGGAGAGTTTTGAATTTTAGGATTAGGAGTAAGCGCCAGTTTGATTGCTTTAAATAAAATCGAGGTGTGTATCAGCGAGAGCAGTGACGCCTTAGCAATGGTTGGCACTTGTCAGAAAGCCTTTCTGGGACTTTTCCCTTCCCGGGGCTCTTATAGATTTGGAGCACAATGATGCTTGTTGGGTAATTTTCAAGGAAGCAATGACTGTGCTTGACAACTTGGAACAACAGAGGATCTGAGGTGGTAAGAGTGAGGTGAACCAAACCCCAAGGCAATGGAGAATTGATGGCTATGAGTAACTCCAGCCCCAAGCTGCAGATCACTCCCGTGGTGCTGCATTGATTCCAGCCCTGGCTTCTGATGGCTGCAGCCAGCAAAACAAATGCCTCACTCTTGAGTGTTTAAGGCTCTATAGATTTTCCTCAAGTAGAGCTAGAGCTCTTTTTGCTTCCCGTACTTCTGTGTATTGCTCATTTGGGAGTTCCATTAAGTCACGATCTGTTTAGAAACTTTTCTGTCCTATCTTCCAGGACACGATGTGGTATTCAAGGACAGAGGCCTTGGCTTAGGTGTCCTGGTATGTTCTATGCTATTAAGCCTATGCTTAGTTGGACAATCCTTGATGAACTGAATTATATGTCAACATAAGTTGTGGTTATTATCGAAGCATTATTGCTATGATATTGAAAGATATTTTTAAATGAAATAGAATCATCCTAGTCCCACTTTTGTAACACAATAATGGTTTCACTTTTCCAAGTTCTCTTGTAGATTTTGGTCTTTTTTGTATCTATCTTGACAAGGTTGCAGTCCATTCATTCATTTATCTAGCAAATGTTCACTGAATACTTGTTAAATACAAAGCAGTGTTGATGAGATACACATCAGATACTATATAAGTTATAGAAAGTGATATATAAGTTAGTAGAAATCCATAATTTTGAGGGGTTTATCCTTTTGATGTTATATCAGAAGATTTTGCATATTACAATTTTCCTAATAATTTTTCAAGGAGACGCATGTGGTACCTTCCTTTGCTCACAAGCCAGACGTGGTGTTACGGAGAGCTAGAGACAGTGCACTCACATCATGTTCTCATGAAGCTTGAATTTACAACCAACCTAATCAGCTCAAAGAGGTCAGGCAGGTCAGGCCCATGGAGGGTGGCGATGACGGCTGGCAGTCATCTTGTATAATCTATAGTGCTTAATAAAGACATTTTCTAGTGCAAGAAAATGTTCATGACCCAAGATTTACATAAAAGCTAAGTTTACACTTCATGATTAGTGCCCACATCTTGGAATTATCAGAATCTAAGAAAATAGGTCATAGAGGATTTTATCTATGTGGAAATGAAAGCAAACTCAACCCTTTATCCTACCTAGCCCTTCTGCCAAGTAATCACTGTCATTGAATAAAAACGTTTCTACCTAAGTGGGTGCTCTTCTTCGCATCTTGGAGTATCTGGGTTACCCCAAAACAGTTGAGCAGGATGAAACTGGAGAATGCTGTCATAGTCGTTGCTGCTAATCCCTGCCTTTGGATACTAGTGACCTACATGGGCATCTAAAGAGGAAACATCCAAAGCTTGTTAACTGAAGCTCAGCTTTCTTTTGTTTGTGAAAATGCTGATATTCCTCCCTGGTTAGCGTGCAGCCCGCATGGTCTTAGACAGGCGTGATTAAACAGTAATGCCCGGGGCGGTCATATTTCTAGCAACTGTCATGTCAACTGTCCAAATTAAGAATTACTTTCCTTTTGGACCCTGACAGGATTTGGCTATCCTAACAAAAAGGGAAGTAAGGCTTTTTTTAATATCCGAAGAGTGCAGAGTATGACCATGGCATGGAGTACATAGCTGGCAAGAGGAGGCCTAGCACTCAGGCAAGGAGGTGGGGGTCCGAGGAGGGGGAAGGTCCCTCAGCCATTCCTATAGTGAGCAGCGAAAGAAATCAGGTGGTTGAAGTAGACCTTCAACAGCCTAAGAAATTTTGTTTGGCTTTATTTTTCATAGATTGTATACAAAAGATTAAGCATTCATTTCGATTTTCAAAGTATAAAATGGAATATGAACACATTTTTATAAAATAGACCAGAGTTTGTCCAGATATTTTTATGCAAGCCCCTAAAAAGTCTATGTTGATGCATTTAAATCTTTAAGCATACTTGTTAGATTCCTAGTGATGAAGAATCTGATACAAAGCCCATTAAATGCCCATTTTTGTTTTCCCTCATCAGAGACGGAGAAAAACCATGAGAGACTCTTAACTATAGGGAAAAAACAGGGCTGCTGGAGGGGAGGTGGGTGGAGGAATGGGGTAATTGGGTGATGGGCATTAATAAGGGCACATGATATGATGAGCACTAGGTGTTATACCCAACTGATGAATTATTGAATGCTTCATTTGAAACTAATGATGTACTCTATGTTGGCTAATTGAATTTAAATTTAAAAAATGTCCATTTTGGGGCACCTGGGTGGCACAGCGGTTAAGCGTCTGCCTTCGGCTCAGGGCGTGATCCCGACGGCGTTATGGGATCGAGCCCCACATCAGGCTCCTCCGCTATGAGCCTGCTTCTTCCTCTCCCACTCCCCCTGCTTGTGTTCCCTCTCTCGCTGGCTGTCTCTATCTCTGTCGAATAAATAAATAAAATCTTTAAAAAAAATGTCCATTTTTGTTACATTACTTAGTGAACTATATATATTCTCATTCCAGAGGGTGCATTCAATTCTATTGTGACGATTTTATTTGTCATATACTTTTCTAGGTTAGGGAATTCCCTCCAGGTGTCATTATAGCTAGATTGCTAGCTAGCTAGACTTAGATACAGATGGATATATAGACAGTTATGGCAATGAACTTGATCAGACTCTCAGACTCTAGATTCCTATACTAAAAGTTAGTAACAGCAGGTGAGTAGGTCCCATTACAAGAAAGCGTTTTAACTAATCTTATTTTTTGCCCATATGTTCAGAGTACTAAAAATGATTTATGTTTGTCTAAGCCCTTCAATTGCACATTTTCTTTTTTCTCATAGTATGGCATAAACTCCTGTGTTTCCCAAAACTTGACAGTGTTTCTTTTTGGCCAATTTGAGTGGCGGTTGAATCTAAGTGTTTCAATGGGTATGTGCTGAGGAAAGCTCAGCATATTTAGATGTATTAGAGTATTTTCTTATGGTGAACAGCATTAGTTTCCGAATGGCTGGGTATTATAAAATTAGTTTAATCTGATTAAAAATTATGCATGCATTGTAGAATATCCTGAAAATACAGAAAAGATTAAAGAATTCTCTCCTGCTTCACCACTATGTGGGTGATTTTTTCAAGTACTATTTTTATTCTCTTATCCAACAAATACTTGGCTTATACCTAAAGTGGATCAGAGTCTGTGAAGAAAACTGATATGCTAAGAAGGAAGGAAAGACAGTCCCGGCCTTCAAGATTTAATTGAGCAAGGAGATAGCCAAGTACTCAGATAATTACCTGAGGCAGTGCTGTTGGTGCCATAAGCTTAGAGCGGGAGAATCATGAGGCTGAAGAGTGGCAGATGGGTAGGAATGGATCAATCATAGAAACACCAAACGCCACGGAGGGTCAGGGAACCAAAACACCTTTCACTGAGAGTTCTGGGTAAGTTTCATAAAGGAGAAGGCATTCGTATGAACTTGAAAGTCTAGGTAGTATTTCAGTGGGTGAAGACGTGAGAAAAGAAATTCTAGGTAGAGGGAATATCCTGAGCAGAGTCATAGAGGCAGAAGCATGCTCAGAGTAGAGAGAGGGAAATAAGCAGGAAAGGTAGGGGAGGACCAGATCACACCATTATATGGATATTGAATTGTTTTTAAATGTAGGAGCAATCATCAAAGTGTTTTTGGTTATATGGTTACATGCAGGCTGGGAAGATTTATCTTCATTCGTACATTGCATGGATTAATTCTGACAGTTCAAGATATTTGACTTTTGCTGCAGTAGGTTCTTCGCAACAGTGGAGAAAGAAATCAAATTGCAAATGATGATAACTTTACTGTACTTAAATGCTATTAAATAATTTCTAATATTTATATATTTTATATATTTAAATTTGTATGCTAGTATTATTCCAGTATACTTATGTCTGGGTCAGAATCTAGACTTAAATACAGGTGTCTTAGTGAATTTTTACTTTGTTGGGATTACAATGGAGACTTTTAATAATGTGCTTTCATGCCACATGTAGATAGTGGCTTTTTTTTTTTTTTACAGAATTTTATATCAATAATAAAGAGCCATGTGATCAATTATAAAACATGTAATCAATCTTCTATGTAAGTTATCCAGTGGTAATCCACAAGGGGATTGTGATTATATTTTGAGGCAATATTCACTTTGCAAAAACCAATTCTTTTCCTAATTATCATGGCTTTACTATAATATGGGTGTGCTCTTTCAGTATCTCTTTTCCATTTTAATTTTCGTGTTTTTATTTTTACACATATCACATAACTCTTGAAATTAGCATTTCTGTGAGTGAACATTTCTAATTGATTTGTGTTGATGAAGGACCTTTTTCTAATGCTAATTCACATACCTCTCTGAGTAAATGAAATTTGTGGTTGTAGTTCCAAATGGAAGTAAGTGCACGTTTGTTCAATGGATATATGAATGATTGAGCTTTGAGAAAACACTTACAAATTCATTTGTTTATGCCTGGGCATCTGCTTTAGGTAGAGAGACATAGTTAACAAGTGAAGTTACTCACTGTCATTGTAAAAAATATTTTCTAATGAAACTGAAATCATTAGGCCTGTGAAATGACTTATTTTCCTATGGGTAAGGTCACAAGGCTGGTGGAAGACATACACATGAGATCATATCATAAATTCAGCTTCAGGTGTCTTTACCAAGTATCCGTGGCTTGCATGAGGATCTCTATCAGAATCCTAGTTAAAGTACTAACCCCACAGTTTGACCCATGTACCCCAGTTATCATGTCACCATATGTTGACAATTGATTCCAACTGCAGAAAAGGATTCTTATGCTTTCTCTTGAGTAAAACCTTCTAGGGCATTGAGAGGCCAAGATTGAGCCTGCCACATATTTTTCAACAAGTATTTACTAAGTGCCTACAATGTGTTAAACAGTCCACTCACATGCTTCTCCTGTCTGCCTTGAGGATGCAAATGGTAGGAACAGAAATCACAGGTGATTGAACAAGGGTGTTCCTAGACCCAATGGGGAAAATAATAAGTGATATGGATCTCATTAAGGGGAGCAGTGAAGAGGACAGTGCGCACAGTTTTGGGGGGTGTCATATTTTTGGTTGCAACAAAACAATTTGCTGATTTTTAAAAGATTTATTTACTTATTTATTTGAGATAGGGGGGAGGGGAAGGGGAAGAGGGAGAGAGAATCTTAAGCTGAGTGTGGAGCCCGATGTGGGATTGATCTCACAACCCCGAGATCATGACCTGAGCTGAAACCAAGTTATCAGTCGCTCAACCAACTCTGCAACCAAGACGCCCCAGTTTGCTGATCTTGAGACAAAAATATTTGAGGACCTTTCCATCCCTTAATCATGCTTACATTGCCACCATTTGATCTAAGCCCTTATAATAGATTTTTGCATAGCTTTGAACTATTGTACTTGATTCACAATGTGGGCCTCCAGAAATGTGTATATATACATATAAATATATATATACATATACATACATATCTATATCTATAGACACACACACACATAAATAGTGAAATTACCCCTTTGTCCAGAATATTTTGAACTAGAAGAGACTCTCAAATCCATCGAAGCCAGTTGGAATAAGGATTGGAAGATCCTAGTTTATCATTTGAAGTGATCCCTTAAAACTCTGGAACTGTGGTGCATTCATCTTCCTCCGTGCAGATTAAGTAGCACAGAAAGCTGCAGAGAGAGATAAGAATGAAGCAGCTCCTTTTTGAGCCTTAGCTGCACACCTGCCCTTGGGTCAGTGAGGCATGCCTATAACCCGAGAGCACTAATACGTCCCTTTAATGTCAGCTTAAGAGCTGTATGCTGTTCAAAAAACAGATCCTTGTAGGCACAGCCAGTGGAGAAGGCAGGCTGTGATATAGAGTCCTGCAATCCTAAAACTGGAGTCATCTTTAGAGAACGTTTCCACCTCATTTTGTAGGTGAGGACATCGAAGCCCAGAGGGTGGAAATATATTTTGACTGGGTTAGGCAGCTAATGAGTTGTTAGTGACAGTCAGCCCTAGAATCTTAGTCATCTAAGTGGTCACATATATGTCATGTGACTGACACGTCTGAAAATGATGTTACAAGGCCTGTGCCTCTGTGGGCAGCTCTGTGACATGCATCGTACAGCTTGCTACGTACATTCGTGTATTACGCCTTATCCAAATACTTGTTTGCTTTCTCTGTCTCTCCCTTCTGTGAAATCTGTATTGACTTATAAGCGCCATTTCCATTTGTGTGAGCGGTTTATGTCTCTCTGTCTCCCTTTAACTTATTCTGTGGATAGGAGATGCATTATCTCTTTCACTTCCTTGTACAAGTTGCTTTGTCCGTTGTTTTGCTCTAAGCTCAGCAGGGCCTTCGTGGTTGCTCAGCCATCTTTCTCTCATTCTTGTGGGGAAATTTTATTCTTCCTTGAGGTCCCTACACCATCCCTCTCTCGATGCTCACAAATGAATTTCTTTCTGCATGCGAAAAATCTGAAGCTGTGAGGGGTTCAATTCCACGGGCTTCCTTCACATGGTAACTATTAAACATGTCTTCCCATCTCTCTTGACTCAAAGTAATCCGAGTCTTGCTTTTCCAAGGCTGAAGTGTATCACTGTGCTCTCTTCCCCTGTGCTCCTCCATCCTCCTTGGTTACGATGCATTGATCAGCCCCTTCCTAATTATCGTCAACCTTTCTCCCATTACTGGTTCCTGTCTCTATGTGGAATATGGCGAAGGCTTCCCCATGCTAGGAAAACCTGCCTTAAGCTTTCCCTTAAGTTGTATGTTAAACTGACCTTCCCCATTTATCCTTCTACACTTACTGCTTTTATTTCCCTCCCTTATATTCATTTCTTAAATGGTTCTGTTTGGGGTTTGTCCTATCTATTCTGCTCAATCCTCTCTTAATCGTTCCCAGGAATTGTCTGATTGTTGAATCTAGCAGTCTTTCCTTGCATTTCCTTGTCAAATTCTCTGAAGCTTTTGAAATTACTGACTACCCCTTTCCTCCAATAGCTTAACAACACCATACTCCCTGGCTCTCCTGGTAGTCTGACCATGCCTTCTAAGTTTGTTTAACTGGTGCTCTGGTTTCTTCTCACTGATTAAATGTAGATATTTCCCAAGGTTACCATCCTGACCTTTTTTCCTTCTGCACATGAGTCAGGCTACTGTAAAGGTTAAAAGTGGGCTTGGGAACAGATGACACCAGCCATTTATTTAGCAGTGTGCCCTTAGTAGTGAACCTCTCTGTGACTTATCTTCCATTATCTGTAAAATGGGGTGGAAAATAATTGCTCACATTTATTAAACACTTACCTCATGCTAGGAACTGTGATAAGCACTGTATATGCATTAAATGTTTATCACTTCTCATCACAGCTCTAGGGAGTATAATCCCAAATGACACAGATGGTAAATGGCCAAGCCAGGATCTGAATATAGGTAGTTCCAGTTCAGATATTAATTTCTACATTATTCTCCTCAATAGTGATGTTTGTTATTCATAGAACTCACGAGCAATTAATTAAAATAATGCGTGTAAAACTCTTAGCATAGTTACTGCTAAATTAAATGCCTAGCTAATGTTTTAAAAAAACCTTAATATTCCTCTTATTGTTAACAGTTTTTCCTTGGGGGTTCATATCTGGGGCATATATCCACTCTTTAGCAGTCGAATACCCAAATATATATCTCTAACCCACATTTTTCTCCTGAAATACCTGTGTCTCTGTATCCAGTTGCAAGCCCAGATCTAAGATCAGTATATATAAAATTGAACAGGTCCCGTAGCTTATCTTCTCTTCAGCTTACAGTCCTTATCTCAGTGAATGATACCCTCATGTTTCTAGGACCTTGAGCGTAAACCTTCGAGTCATCATTGTATGTCCACTTTGCATCCCAGTTTCAACATTCAGTATGCAGACAGTTCCTGCTTATTATAACTCAAATATTTTTGAATATTTCCATTTTCTACTAGTGTTGATTTCTCTAATGAAGTTTAAACATATCTTACCTAAATTGTTACAATATCTTCCTAAAGTATCTTTGCCTTTCTAAACTATCTTGTACTTGACAACCAGAGTTACCTTTCCAAATCTTTGCATAGTAAACATTTTAAAAAGTTGTGGATCTTTTTGTATAAGCCAAACCTTAAGTGGAAGCTAAATATGAAATGAGATATGGGGCGGAGCTATGCAAATTATGTTGGGGATATAGAATTTGGAAGCAAGCGCTCCCTTTCTTCTGATCTTGTCTTCTCTGGATTGGCTCCTAAGTGGTTGCTGCATACCCTGAGAGAAGGGTTGGAAAAGTTTTGTTTTATTTTTTTTTTTAAGATTTTATTTATTTATTCAACAGAGATAGAGACAGCCAGCGAGAGAGGGAACACAAGCAGGGGGAGTGGGAGAGGAAGAAGCAGGCTCATAGCAGAGGAGCCTGATGTGGGGCTTGATCCCGTAACGCCGGGATCACGCCCTGAGCCGAAGGCAGACGCTTAACCGCTGTGCCACCCAGGCGCCCCTGGAAAAGTTTTGTTTTAAAACAGACTTAATCGTAATGTTCTTCTGCACAGATCCTTTGCTAATATGGCATTTGAGATCCTTCACAGTTCTGTCTGAAGTACACTGTCAGTCTCATCCATTGCCACTGGTACCTCATAGGAGTATTTGCTATTTAACATTCTTTAATCATCCAATTTCCTCTCACATCTCTGTTCCTTTGCTTATTGGTCTGGACTTTTTGAAATTCTCTCTTCATTCTCTGTCTCATTTAATGTAATTTATTCTTAGAGACTTGGCTTAAATGTCACCTCCTTTATGTAATCTTTATAGAATATCACAGTCAAAATTTCACTCTCTCTTTTGCATTCTACAATTTGGGGTTTGACTTACATCAAAGATTGAATTACTACCTTATTTTATTCAAGTTACTTGTGTATACACCTATTTCTTCATTTTTTTTTTAAAGATTTTATTTATTTATTCGACAGAGAGAGAGACAGCCAGCGAGAGAGGGAACACAAGCAGGGGAGTGGGAGAGGAAGAAGCCGGCTCCTAGCGGAGGAGCCTGATGTGGGGCTCGATTCCAGAATGCGGGGATCACGCCCTGAGCTGAAGGCAGACGCTTAACCACTGTGCCACCCAGGTGCCCCTCTTCATTTTCTGTATCAGTATATCCTGAGCTCCTGTGGTTCAGGGAATATATCTTTTTTAAAAATTATTTTTTTTACATTTTTTAAACATTTTTTATTGTTATGCCCTCAATGCTTACTTGACATCCAAGGGCTTAGACTATGGTTGTTTATGGAATTGAAAAAAATTCAACCTATTTTCCAAAAGCATTTGAACTTTTAAAGACAGGTATGGGCCTTTATTTCCTTGCTTAAAAAAAAAAAAAAGTATGTCTGGGGCTTGATAGCTCTTGCTTTAAATTTCTCATTATCAGATATTATTGGTGGTATTCCCATCCCAGATTCTCTGATACATGATCATTTCCCTATTTAAGCTGTTCTTATCATCATTACTGATTTTTACTCTTTTATCCATCCATCCATGTGCCCATCCATCCATCCTTCCATCCTCAGTATAATCATTCTTAGAATACCTCGATCATTCATTTCCTTTATGTGGTTTTCTCTGATTACACAGAGGGATCTATCCTTCTGCAAATACCTACAGCTTGCCATCCTCTGCCTTATCTTTTTAATCTACTTTTAATGTCTTTTTTTGGGTTACATATATTTGCATTATTTTCCCCAACTAGAATCTAAGTCCTTTTAGAATAAAGACCATAAATTCATATTCTTTTTAGTAACTCTCATAGAAAATAGTTCACAGTTAGAACTTGTGACTTTTCTTTCTTTCTTTTCTTTCTTGCTGTATGTCCCCTTTCTCAAATGAGATCCTAACATGGTAACAAACTTATATTTACAGCCAATGACTCTCCAAGCCCACATGATTTCCTGCTATTAAAAATAGTTTTTGTCTCCATTAAGAAAAATATCATTAAAGATCATCATACTCTTACCTCCCCCAGCGACCCTCCCATTTTATATTTTGTATCAAAAGTCTTCTGTGTCTGTCCACTGGAGTTCCAAATAACAAATTCAGCACTATCACAAGTGGACAGCTCAAAGCAGGATTCTGACTATGCTATCTAAATGTAGTACTGTGTTGTAGGGCTCTCTAAAGAACTTGTTTGAAACTCTCAAATGTTGCCTTAGAGGACATTCCCAAATTATAGGTCACAGATATTGTGCTAAAAGGTTTTTCACTGTCAAATACATTTTTTCCAAACACTATCCTAAACAAAGATAAAATTATTACTTTACTGTGGTACATCTTAGAGCTAACATTAGGCAAATGCACACTGAATATATCAATGGGGGAAATATGCAATATTTTCTAAAATTACTTGACCATGTAAAGCTCTCCTTCAGAACTTTTTTCGTGGACTGGAGTTGAGAAAGGTGCTCTTTGGGAAGAACTGCATGGAGAACTCAATCCTGTCCTACATCACAGATCTTAACAGCTGGATGAGTTCACATTGTGTGTGTGTGTGTGTGTGTGTGAGAGAGAGAGAGAGAGAGAGAGAGAGAGAGAAAGAGGATATGGAGGTCCAGAGAGAATATAGTTCACTTTTTAAAGATCCTATGGCTATCTAGCAGCATAATTATAATGAGAACACCCACACAATTCTGTTGTTCAGTTCACTGTGGTACTTCCATCCCTCAATAGGTTCTCGCTTCCTGATTCCACATCTGGTTTTTCTGCTTCCCTTACTTAGTGAGGTTTTTTTCTTTGCTCATGGTAAACTCATGTTAAATTTTTATAGTTCTTTTGTTTGGGAGTTATAGGTTATTTCTCCTTGACATTACAACTACATCAAGATATGCTTCCTTTCATACTACAAAAATACACGTACACAAATAAAGTTCCTGGAATGTTATAAGTCCCTGAAGCCAACTAAACCTTAGTAGCAGCCTTAGGTTATGTATTTATTACAGAGTGATTGTTTTATATCTGTTGGTTATCTATTGGCTTTGGGAAAATTTTCATAAGGCAGGAGAATGTACATATTTGTTCCAAGATTTAGCAAAGACCCAAAGAACTTAGGTTAACAGGTATATTCTGCAATAAAGTTAATATATACACATTGGCTTTTACTATGTTTTGCTATTAGTTCAAAGAGTGTGAGTCTTGGGGCACCTGCGTAGTGCAGTTGGTTAGGTGTCAGACTCTTGGTTTCGGCTCAGGTCGTGATCTCAGGGTTGTGAGATTGAGCCCCACCTTGGTCTCCAGGCTCAGCATGGAGTCTGCTTGGGACTCTTTTTCCCTCTCTCTGTCCCTGGCCCCTGCCCCAAGCTCACTCTCTCTCTCTCTCTCTCAAATAAATAAATTTTATTTAAATCAGTCTTAAGACCCTTTTCAATGATAAATCTTTATTACGCTCTCTTCATTTTTCATAGGAGGGAACATCCATGGAGAGGGCATATTTGAAGAAACACTTGTTCTTTTTTTTTTTCTTTTCTGGTGAAATGTCTAATTTTTTTAAATGATTTTTTTATTATATTATGTTAGTCACCATACAGTACAGCCCTAGTTTTTGATGTAAAGTTCCATGATTCATTACTTGCATATAACACCCAGTGCACCATGCAATACGTGCCCTCCTTAATACCCATCACCAGCCTATCCCTTTCCCCTACCCCCCTCCCCTCTGAAGTCCTCAGTTTGTTTCCCAGAGTCCATAAGAAGAAACACTTGTTCTGTTCCTCTCCATCACTTCCCCCCATACACACATTTCCCCAAAAAAAGGGGGTGAAGTTAATTGGGTACATCCTTATCTACTTTGGAGAACATTTTTTAGCCACCAGAATGATTCCACTGGGAAGGCAATGTGGATGTTGGATTTCCTATTATTTCTTGTCCTCTCTGAAATCAGTGTGCCCAGGCATGCATTGAATAGATGGGTTTCCAGTTTCTATGAAATGAACCCATAGAACAGCCTTTCCAGTTTGAGGAAGACATCAAATATTTTCCACTTACTCTGATTGTGACTGGTGGATGAGTCATGTCTTGCTGCCTCACATGGGGGAGAAAATAGGCCACCCAGATTGGCCTCAGGTGTCAGTTGCATGCTTTGGAACCCTATGATAGTCATTGGGCATCCATTAATAAAAGTGGTATTTGATCTCCATTTTATTCCTAGTGCCTTTTTCTACTGGTTAAATGCTGGAGGTCAAGAGGATGATTAATTGCCACTTGGACCACCAAAAGTACTGTAAATATAGACAGTTCAAGATCTGAGTGAATGCAGAGAGGGGATTGCCTGATGCAGGTTTTATGGGACTTAAAACATCTATTTTATCTTCCTTTTAGAAAAAACCCAAAATGAGACATAAAAGTAAATATTAATTTATGCTGAGAAAGATACATGTGAAAAAATGAAAAATTTCAACACATGAAAAATTTTAAAAATTGAGAAGAATGATAGTTTTTATTAACTGCTTTTCTTACCTCTATAATATTTTTATATCTTTATTTGGTTAAGCTCTGCTTGATTATATTTTCCTATGATGATTATTTTATACTATTATCTATAGAGAGTATAAAAAGATTATTCAGTTTTTTCTCTATCATGGTTAATTGAATTTTTTAAAAAATTATTGATCAATAATAATTTTAGTAATGGTATTTACCTTTTGGGGTCATTGTTAAATTTAGAAAAATTTCTATGATCTTTCAGATTAAGATCTGGAAGAATTTTTAGCTCTGTACCTTTCAAACCTTGTCTCTCTTCCATTACCCACTTAATTCTAGCAATTTCTAATTTGTTTCTAGCTTTAGGACCTATTCCTATCAGCCTACAACCTCAGCCCTATAACTTTATGTCAAGATATGGGGTCATTTGGCACAGTTTCTGGCAGTAGTGTCCCTGGAAGACATTCCACACAGAATGGCTATCAAAGACTTATCTACACATGGAAGTGATTGTGAGCCAGATTAATATATTTCTTTAAAACCAAACTGAATGTATCCCAAGTTCAACATTCCTTTTAGCTAGGTACTCTGTACCTTTTATTTTTTTTTTAAAGATTTATTTATTATTTATTTGAAAGAGAAAGAGCGCGCATGCAAGGTGTGGTAGAGGGAGAGGTGGTGGAGGGAGAGGTTAAGCAGACTCCACGTTCAGTGCAGAACCCAACATGGGGCTCTGTTCCAGGACCCTGAGATCATAACCTGAGCAAAAATCTAGAGTCAGATGCTCAATGCACTGAACCACCCAGGCACTTTACTCTGTATCTTTTAGTTAGATACTCTGTACCTGACAGGAGGGAAAGTGTGACAGAGAGAAAATACAGTGGAAAGTCAGTGGTCTTAACTGTCTGCTGCCAAAACACATTTACTCTGCAAATTTTGTAAAATCACCTAACTGATTGAATACACTGTTTGCCTCTTCCAGAACCTTGAGGGGACTTGTTCAAGTGAGATCCTTGGAAGATTAAACTTTATACTAAATCTGCTTCTGAGCAGAAAGTCTTGTCATTGCAGAAACCAAAAAACCTGTGAGGGCATTATATTTCTAACTTGAGGATGAGTCAGGTTTTTAACTGAAGAATAGCTGTGTACCTATTTTTAAATCAGAAATGCTCTCTAATGATCTCCTCCTGTAGAAAGGAAATTTAAGATGGGAGTTCTTTCCTGAGCTTTGAATGCATAGAACAGCAGTCACTACTTCCCGGCTATTTACGAATGTGCCAGCACTTACATATGTGATTTCTAATCTCACCAGAGTCCTATACTACTGGGAGAGCAAAAATTTGCAGCGACAGTCCTCCCAGTTGTCATCTTTGCTCTCTAAAGACTCCTGTTGGGGGGCACCTGGGTGGTGCAGTCGTTAAGCATCTGCCTTCGGCTCAGGGCATGATCCTGGCATTCTGGGATCGAGCCCCACATCAGGCTCCTCCGCTAGGAGCCTGCTTCTTCCTCTCCCACTCCCCCTGCTTGTGTTCCCTCTCTCGCTGGCTGTCTCTCTCTCTCTCCTCTGACAAATAAATAAATAAATAAATAAATCTTAAAAAAAAAATAAAATAAAGACTCCTGTTGGAAAGAAAAGATTCATGGAATGAGACTCGTGCATTTATACAGATTTACTTCATTTGAATTTCAAAGGTATCTGAAAGCTAGCTAGATGAATCAATTTCTAGAGATTAAACAGTGATTCAGAATAAGGCAAATTCTCAGATGTGTTACAATTTTAACAGGTAGTAGAGTTGAGATACAGTTCTGTTTGGCTTTGGATGTAAGCCAGATCCTAGCTGTCGTGGATTTGTTGTGTGTGATTAATATTGCCTATGCTTCTGCTTTTCTGCATCTTCGCAGAAATGTGTAAGGACAGGCAAAACCTTCCATTAGCCTAGCTCCCAACCCCTGTCCCTCCAAGAGCAGCCTTCTTCCAGTATTTCCAAGTGTAGTTTTATCTCTCTTTTTTTTATAATAATATTTTTTTATTATATTATGTTAGTCACCATAGAGGACATCCCTGGTTTCTGATGTAAAGTTTGATGATTCATTAGTTGCGTATAACACCCAGTGCACCATGCAATACGTGCCCTCCTTACTACCCATCACCAGCCTATCCCATTCCCCACCCCCCTCCCCTCTGAAGACCTCAGTTTGTTTCTCAGAGTCCATAGTCTCTCATGCTTCATTCCCCCTTCTGATTTCCCCCTTTCTTTATCCCTTTCTTCCCCTACCGATCTTCCTAGTTCTTATGTTCCATAGATGAGAGAAACCATATGATAATTATCTTTCTCTGCTTGACTTATTTCACTTAGCATTATCTCCTCCAGTGCCGTCCATGTTGCAGCAAATGTTGAGAAATCGTTCTTTTTGATAGCTGAGTAATATTCTCTTGTATATATGGACCCCATCTTCTTAATCCAGTCATCTGTTGAAGGGCATCTCGGCTCCTTCCACGATTTAGCTATTGTGGACATTGCTGCTATGAACATTGGGGTGCATATGGCCCTTCTCTTCAATACGTCTGTATCTTTGGGGTAAACACCCAGTAGTGCAATGGCTGGATCATAGGGTAGCTCAGTTTTTAACTTTTTAAGAGACCTCCACACTGTTTTCCAGAGTGGCTGTACCAACTTGCATTCCCACCAACAATGTAGGAGGGATCCCCTTTCTCCACATCCTCTCCAACAATTATCTCTTTAAAATCCTGCTTAATACCCTCACTTGAATTTCAGTTCAAAGCTTGTTGTAATCATATTTCTGCCTCTGTACGTCTAAATAAAATATGTATTTCAACCATATTTTTATGCTTAACCTAATGACTTGGTTCATCACACAAAAAAATCATGGGATAAGGAGGCCAACATCCACTTCATTAATTATAAAATAAGTGAGAATATCCTGATATCTCAGTTTTTCATTCAGGCCTTTCAGAAATGGAAAAATCAATAAGCACCTTTAAAAATGAGTAAAAACTAACATTTTGAAAAAGCAAGATTTTTTAGTGGTTTTGACAAGAAACTGTGGAGTCATTGCATGTTACCTTTAATAAATTATAAACCTGGACTCTTAACCAGTTTCTTAGTCAGAAGGATCAAATATCAGTTATTATACTTCCCTGTTACATGTGAGTACTCTGGGAGATGGATCTATTTTTAATTGGGGGAAGAGGAGGGCTACAAAGGAGATTACTAGATTTCTGCATTTTTCTGGTTATTTTTCTTGTTCTCAGCTTTTGTTTTTCCTTGTGTGTGTTCCACAAATACTACTGAAAACTGTGTTTGTTAAATGAATAAACTTGATGTCACATGAAGCATTTACCTTACTAGGTTTTTGCTCTGAAGATGGTGTCACAGCTCCACACAAAAAATCAAGCACGTGCACTTTGCCGGAGTGTGCCCCCATGCTGAGGAGCTCTTTGCAGACTCGGGGCCATGTTCTGGATGATTACGATTGCCAGATACTGAAGGCATTACTGGGTGGTACTTGAGGGATGTTAGAACTATCTGTCTGAATGAGAAATAGCCCTTGCAGTCCCTAAGGTTCTTGCTCTTTCCTGACTGTGTTTTCTACATACTCTTCCTTCTGTCAGGAATGCTTGCGATCTTCAAACACATTGGAGCAAAGCCCAGTCATCCACTAGGACTAAGCCTCATTGTCACCTCCTCCTACATAGCCTTGTCTGACACTGCCCTCTCCTCCCAGGAGTGGTTTCTCTTGCAGGACATAGAACTTGTCTATTTAAAAAATTACCTTTATGTATACCTTTCCTTCCTCACTAAAGAGGGAGATCTTTGAGGGCAGAAACCGTATTTTATTCATTTTTTCATCTCTGCTTGGTGACATAATGCCTGCCACATATAGTCAATTTATACCCATTAAATGAACCATTCATTCATTCATTCATTCATGCATTCATTCATGCAACAGACGTGACTTGAGAAATGTTATTGGAAGCAAATAAACTACATTAACAGTTTCCTCAAAGAATTGGTGTATTGGATTTAGGGTCTATTATTACTCATTAAGCAAGCTGAGATCTGCCTTAATCATGGGTCTCCTTTGGCTGCTTAACTTAAAAGCTGCTTCATACCCACACAGCTGCCTGTGCCCATGGCAACTGAAATGCATGAATATAGGCTCTGAAATATAATCTTTCTAGAAACTCGGGGCTTCTATTAAAACCATGTTTACATCACATCCTTCCTGCACAGGTGTTATCACAGGCCTGCATGGATGACTCTTTCAACTAGTCAGTAGTGACTTCAAATGACATCATGTCTGCAGAGCAGTTTCCCCTTTGAGCATAGTGAGCTGTTGATAGATTTAGTGTGGAGAGGTCACAGGATCACATCAGTTCGTGGGAGGGCTACCTACAATGAAGGTATGGCCTGTGGCATTTTATATGTGTCAGGTGGCATCAGCGTTTCCCTGCCCCAGTTTAACAGAGGTAGCAACTCCATCGGTGCTTTCTGTAGATGTCTGGAGACAGGGGAAGCATGTATGTCCTGTGTTCCTTGGTAAAGGAATTCTGCATGGGAATGGCTCCTGGGTGGGGCTGCAGAAACAAGAGATGGAAAATACCACTTGAGATGGGAAATCATTGAATGGACACAATTTAGGAATATTTGGTTAGATCTTTAGATCTAAAACATTGGGTAGGTGAGTCTAAATCATCCTCAACTTCAGCATCTCCTTTTTGATGGGAACCAGGGACTGTAGAGAATTGTATTCCCATGGTGCTTAATATGTAAGTATCTTCTTTTCCAGAGAGCTTAGTGGCACAATCCTTACAATGTAAAGAGAATGTGGCCTTGTCTTAAGGTGCAATGAGGAAGTGGTGGGCTGAGGAGAATGGGCGTATTCTTCAGCCTCTCTTGCAGGTGGAGAGTAAACCAGCCTGAGTAAGTGGTTGAAGCTTTAAAGATGTAGTTTGCTGAGTCCGTGATGCCTTAAGTTTTGTATCATGGGAAAAGCCCATGGGTCCCAAGAAAGGATTCGGGTAGGCAGGGAGGCCAGGGGTGCCTAGAAGTCTCAGAACAGTGACATAAGCATCTATATACTAACTGGAGGAAAGTTAGCTCAATATTTTGACAACTCATCAGCTCTACCAGTGCATACTGACTGTCAGGCTGTATCGGTTTGCTAGGGTAGGCATACCAGAATAGCACAACTAGCTAGCTCAGAACAACAGGAATTTATCATGTCACAGTTCTAGAGGCCAGAAGTTCAAAATTAAGGTATCAGCAGGGTGGTGTTCCCGAAGCACTAGGGGAGGGTTTGGTCCAGGCCCCTCTCCCAGCTTCTGCTGGTTCCTAGGCTCTTCACAGCATTGCTCCAGTCCCCACGTGGTGGTCTCCCTGTATGTATGTCTGTCTCTTTATGTGGTGTTCTTTTTATAAGAATACAAATCTTACTGTTTCAGGGCATCTCCTTTACTCCAGTATAACCTCATCTTAGCATAGCTAATCACATCTGAAACAACCCTATTTCAAAACAAGGTCCCATTCTGAGGTACTGTGGGGTTAGGACTTTGATATCTGAATTCTGAGGGGATACAATTCAGCCCTAGGCATGAACTTTCTTGAAAATATTTCCTGGTACAGTCGATACTTCAGCATGAATGGCTGGGTCGGTCATGAAGAATACAAAAAGAGCTTGGGAGCTGGTCTGAAGTTCAGATGCAGTGAGGGGATCAAACTGGCGAGAGGTCTACATGTTCATTTCCCGAGACCAAGCAGCTGCTCTGTAAGTGGGTGTTGGAACAACGCCTCGTCTTTGCTGAAAGAGTCCACTGGAGAAAAGGATGAGAAAGCCCACATCTTAAGAGGAATCCCACAATGCGTTGAAGGATGGATAATTGACATGGTAACATGTGACAACTGACCAGTCCCCAGAGAGTGGCTGTGTTTTTAGCAAGAGTTTGGCGAGGGTGCTTCTGCTTCAGAAAACAGAATCCAGGAACACATGTCCTAGCATTATGCTTTTCCTCCTTTTCCCCTCCTACTTCTGATGGCTTTCTTGATGGCTTTCTATTCTGAGGTGTCTCCAATGATCTCAATGGATTTCAGAAAATTATTTTTAAAAATGCAAAACACACCGATTTTTAAGGGAAAGAAACTGCGGAACAAATGCTTACTCAGTGACTTCGTAAGCAGGGTGTATCCTAGGCTGGCCTCACGTCATCCCTTAAGAGAAGATGGTTTTATCCCCTTTTTTAGAAATAAGAAAATGAAAACTCATAGAGATCAGAACATTTTCCTGAAGACAGACAGCAAGTAACTGAGATTTTAATTGTGATATTTTCCACCCCAAACTGAACAATTACATCATATCGACTCTTTAAAATGTTTATGTTCTACAGCTTGATTGGTGGGCGAGGTGGAAGGTAGTAGTTTCATGATGAGTACATGCCATGCTAGGATATTATAGAAAGAAAATATATAAAAGAGATGGAGGACCTACTGTATAATAGGTACTGGAATCTGTAGTTGCTTTGGGTGCTTCTGAAAATCCTGTTCTTCAGTCTTACTAATCAATCTTATGATGAGGAAATTAAGATTTAGAGAGATACAGTGACTTGCTTAGTATCATGTGCAAGATACAGTAGAGATGTGCCTTCAGCCACCACCCTTTCCTGTGAAATCCCATATTCGTCCCTTTGTTTTATTTTTCTCCTGTTCATTATTAGAACATAAATGTGATGAAACTGGGACCATTTATTATTCTTATATCCTACATAGAGTAAATGTGAAATAAATATCTGTTGCTAGGTTGAATGGAAATAGTTTGCCTATTTCGTTAGTAGAGCAGTTTAAGGTTAGAATGGAGGATTCCAGAAGACAACATCTTAGCTGTGGTTTGTAGTTGATGGTAACATTAAATTTATGCTACCCATAATCAATTGTGGATCCTATTTCAGAAAAATATCCCCAGCTCTCCAAAGTCAGATCCTCTGATTTCAAGGTGAAAAGTGTGTGATTTTGTACCAGTTTTTCTGTTTCATTATAAACGGATGCCTTATCACACAACGTAGACATGAGGAACCACAGAGTGCAAGCAGGGGAGAGTCAGTCTGGGGAGATTTGACCCACTTTTGTTTTAACCTGGGCAACAAGTGAATTCTGTTCTTTTTGACTTTTATATTTTATAATCTCTGCTCTCATATAAGAACTTTACTGTAGCTTTGTATCAGAACCTTACTATGACCAACCTATAGATTTTAACTCCCTCTTTACTTCCTGTATCCCAGCTTAATTTAGCTTTGCTCCATGTCTTCTTAAGAAAGAAAAAGTGGTCTCTGGGTTGGGGTAGGTGAGAAGAAGGAAGTTCCTTGGAGGTTTAGAGAGTGTCTTCCCCTTTATTCCTAATTTATAGTAAACTGGTAGCTCAGGCACTTGCCTTTCGCTTTTATTTATTTTTCCCCCTAAATTCTATTTTAAATAGGTGATCCATGCAACAAAAAAATATCCATTGAAAAGTAAACCTCTTTATTATTCATTTTGTTCAGACATCCATTGCATCTTGCCAAAGAAAACCTGTTGCTCGTTTTTGGTAACCAGTTACCAGAGATGTTTCCTAAAGGGTAAGAAATTGTCTTATGAATGTCTTCCCAAAACTAAAGAAGGAGCAGGTTTCTGCCAGACACACAAGAGAGGGGGCCACCTTCCAGGCAGGAAAGAACATATGCAAAACACTGAAGTATGAAATAATATCTCATCAGCAAAACTAATGCTTCAATATTCCTTCCTCGGGCTACATTCTTTCCCACCTTCTCTCTAGAGTAGTTTTACCTGTTCTTGAACTTCATGTAAATGGAATCATTCAGTATGTGTATTCTTTTGTTTATTACTGGGTTCACTCAATATTTTGTCTGTGAGATTTCTTTATGTTATCATGTAGCAGTATTCGTGTATTTCAATGTGATATAATATTCTAGTGTATGGTTATGCTGAATTGTATTCATTCATTTTCTTAGTATTGGCCAATTTCTTCTGTGCTAGAGTATTCATCATGTTGTCTATGTTAACAAGTTCACATTTGTTTCTCTCACAGATCTTACGTAATTCCTGAGAGCCCACTTCTTGCCAGAAGTGAATAGGATAAGAGTTTGATACTGGGAAACTGGGAGGCAGTGCCCTCATTCCATTGCTCATTCCTTTGGCTTTGATGCCTATGATAGCAAGAATAATAATGCGGTTCACGCTGTTAACGCCTACCTATTCATATTGCCAATAATAAAATAACTTCATAAAGCCAATAACCACGTAATTTTAGTATCTTTAAGAATTTCATTTCTGAGATCCAGGAAACTTATAATTCCACTGAAATTATGGATAAAAGGTTGACTTTTACCCGATTCTGCTTAAATCTTAAGAGCAGTGGTATTCCATAGACCCCAGCACCTGTACCCACCTTCTCCCACAGGAAATAGTTTCTTAAAGTCTCTGTGGACCACAGGGTTATGGGGAACTACATCTTTTCTGTCCCAGTGAAGGCCTTGATTGAAGATGGGGAATTATTATATAAGATCAGTGTTCAAATTACTCTCCTGCAAGTAGACTTAAAATTTCTACCGCAGACCTTCTTCAGAGTATTCATGGTGAGAATTGCTAAGAGGGAAACTGCTGTGCAGGCTGGATGCTGCCCATTAGGCCTTCTGATGGTGGTGACAGAGGCAGATATACCAGGACCTGTCACTGAGAAAGATGAGTCTGCAGAGACCTCTGTTCAAAGCATTTCCGGACTTGTGCCCTCCTGGCAAAACCCAGCAGCCTTTTTTAGTAGAGCCATTTATTCTTTGAAATGCTTTTCTGCCCCCTAGACCAGTCAGATTCCCTCCTCACTTTCTATAACAGCAGATGCATGAATAAAAGCAAATGCAGCCAGCCTTCGAGCATGATAAAATATCTGGAGACACAAACACCAAGGAGTTTATGCAAATGAAACCACAAAATATTGAAGTACAAAGTGAACTGATGTGTTATAAGAACTCAAAAGGTCATCTAGATCGTTCATGAATAGATCACAGAATTTAAATTGGGTACCCATAGAATTCAATTAAATCCAGCAAATATCGACTCCGTACCTGGTCTCACTGGGCCACGTTAGCAGGGAGGTGAGGCGTGACAGGCAGGGTAGAATGAGATCTTCAGGAGACTCTCAGCCTAGGGTCCACAGGGTGGGGGGGAGACAAGAATGATGGTGATAGAATGTGGGGGCAGAAAGCTATAAAGATACAGTCCCCAGGTGCTGGGGTCAGCCTGCCTGGCTTAGAAGCCGGACTTCAGCCCTGAGAGTAGAGTGACCTTGGGCAGAGTGCATCTCTAAGCCTGAATCTCATCTTTGGTAAACCTGGATTTCATGACATTTTCTCCCATATAATGCTATTTTGAAATTAAATCCAGTACCCTGTCTACAGCACTCAGTCCAGCACTAGCCATATAGCACTTAATCGACAGTAGCTACGAAATGTCAGGGGGAGGCACAGAGCAAGTAGGAGAATTGTACCCCACTGGAGTGTTTAGGAAAGACATGAAAAAATAAGTAACATTTGGAAAAGAGGGGCAGTATATCAACCGATGGAAACTGGGAGAAATGTGTATAGCAGTTGCCTGTCAGGCTATAGTCTCTGAGGCAGGTGGCCATGACGGTCTCATCCATGGGCACGTCCCTGGGTCCCAACACCAGAAAGTGGCTCATTTGAATTAAAGAATAAATGAATTTGTGAGTGTATGGATAAAAGAGACACCCTGAGCTGGGAAAATGCAAAAGGTATCCTGGGGGGGGGGTATCCTGTAGTAATTCCATCAGTGAACCCGTCGCATGGGAGCTGGAGTGTCAGGAGGTTGGAGCCAGATCATGCAGGGTTTAGACTACAGGGTAAAGAGTCCCATCTACAGGCAGTGAAATCATTGTGCTTGTTTCTGTTCCTTTTAATTTGGAAGTAAATGGAAAAAAAAAAGAAAAGCCAATCTGTACTACAGAGTCAGCTGAAATGTTATGAACTTATCTTTCATTTTCCTGCCATCAGTTATGTACAAATTAGATATTCTCTTCTGCCTATAAATTGCTTAATCTAAGTTTGTGTCGCAAATGATACCGGTGGCTTTTTAACTTGCTCTTGGAGCTAACCATGAGGACGATAGATTCTGTGAGAGTTATTTTCTCCAGCAGGCAAAGTCTGCAGTAACCAGACTGGAAATGATTCTTAGATTAAAATACCGTCCAGCTTCACTGGTCCCAGGTACTGAAATGTCAAGATTCTTTATAAGTCCTGGTTCTTTCTCTTCAAATATGTCATGGGTTTCTTGTGAGTTTAGTCAGTCCCAGGAAATATGATGGACATTTCCCAGTCTTTGTTTTGTTAGCCTTCAACTTGTCACATTTATGAGGGCTCTTTGAAGCATTTTCCAAATATAGCACATCATTTAGTTCTCAGGTCAACTTTGTTCCATGGGTTTTATCGCCATGACAGAGGAGGATCTGGGGCTCACTGGTGTCATCTGATTCCCCAGCCCCAGCACTTGTTCCCCAGCCATATGGCCTCTGTGGAGTGTCAGTGTTTTCTTCTTATCTCTCCAGAATTTTTCCTGCAGTAACTGCTTATATGTGTAATGCCTTGTCTTCAAGCCACAAGATGGTTTCCAGCTTGTACAATGCCTCCTTGATGGATGTTTTATGTAACTATTCTTATCTTGATTTCTTTTTATTTTGAAATCTAGTTGTCATTCCTTATCTGGAAAAACAACAATGGAGAAAATAATCTAGTAATTAATTTGGCTTCCTTTTAGAAGAACTCTTGATGTGATCATAGCTGGCCCATCCAAAGCTTATGAGTAAGATTCTAATGCAGACATCAGAAGATGTTTATCTAGATTTTTGTGTGGAAGGATAGGAAAAAGAAGGTGGATGCATGTCTGATACCCCATTAACCAGTATGTTCCTACCTAAAGCTGGAAGAGGGGCAGTGGGTGTAGTAGCAAGTGCATGGGCTTGGGAGTCAAGGACTCCAGGGGGAACTGGTTCGGCCATGCTCAAGCTTTCAAAACTTGATGTTGACCTTGACTTCCTTTGTAAAGTGGGTTTAGTAACAGTTATATGATATTCACTCATTTCAATCACCCATGAATCAAGAGATGTTTTTTTGGATACCTATTATGAGGCGGCATATTATGCTAGTTGCTAGGATAAAGCCATGGATAAAAATAAAATAGACATGAGCATTATCTTAATGGACTTAGACTCTAGGGGAGAAGACAGATACTGTATAGCTAAATATGCAATCGTGTAATTAAAATTGTGTTAAGGCTATTGAGAAATAATACAAGATGTTTGGAGAGGGTTCTAGTACAGTTTGGTGGAAGTCAGGAAGCCATAAAGGATAAATTGGATGAATTGCCTTTTAGGATTATTGTGAGGATCATAGGTTATGCTTATTTAAGTGCCTAGCACAGTGCCTGGGATGTAATAATCATCAACAATTACAATGAGAACAATAATATTGGACTAGGTGACTGCCCACTTCAGTTATTTTGAGATACTCCAAGGAGTGCTTCCCTACCATCCTTCTTTTCCACAGCCCTGATCCCTTCCTTAGGGCTGAAAAGCCCTGTTTTCCAGGATGGCAACTCCCCAGGGATTTACTCCAAGTTACTCTGAGTTCATGCCATGTTGTTACTGACTGATGTAAAATCAGTCTTGAGAGTTACTCATAGGAATGAATTATTCCAATCCAGGCTAAGTTACTAATAATTGATAAAACATCCCATCCCAAGAGTAGCTTTTATTAAAGAGGAGGAAACACAAGAATGATCAGCAAGAATGGAAGATGGTCTATTTAATGTAGGTGTTTGGGGGAGTGAATGTCAAAGAGAGAGGCCGGGAGCTTTTATACCGAGGTTAATATACCGAGGTTAATAGAAAAAGATCAGGATGTTTGAAAACCCACTGGCTTTTTGAGGCATTCCATCCAGGAAACCTGTAGGATATCTATTTTCTAATGGCAAAAGTGTTCCCTGCCACAGTCACAATCCATAAAATCTGTTAATTAATTATAATAATGTCGACCGTCACTTGTGCTCCCTTGGGGTTTTGGACTGACAGTGTTCTCCCATGGCCACGATCTCCTCTCACTGTCTCCCCAGGCCTGGAAATGGCTGACTGTGCTGATTGTGCAGTAGGAGGAGATTGTTTCTGTACTGCTGGTGCCTTCTGGGGTCTTCTAAAGACTGAGGCAGAACTCTACCCATCTTCCATCTGCCATCTTCCTAGACTTTTAAGCACCTGTTAATCCTTGGTCCCGAGTTAGAAGCAGAAGATAAAGAATAAATCGAAACTAGTTCCTATCCTCAAGGAGTTCAGAATCTAGTGTTTTGATGAAGTAGAGTAGCAGGAGCTGTGAGGGCACAGACGGAGGAAGGATTAACTTGGCGTAGGTGTGTTGGTAAAAGGCTTCATATAGAGACGCATATTTGGCTAAGCCATGAAATGAGGTTTACCTACCTGAGATGGGCATGACTGGCATTCTAGGCAGTGAATTGCCTCTGGAGAAGCGGAGGAGAATAAAAAAGCATAACACGCTTGCCAGATGACATGGTCCGTGGACCAAACGTGTTCAAGAATCATTGGTTTAAATAGATACCGTTTTGAGGCTTGTTGACTGATGTGTGTAGGGGGCATGGAGAGAGGGAAGAAGCTGAGGAAGAGGACAGAAGGTTGCTGAGTTGTAACTGTCTGGTATTGAATAGACGAGTGTGAGACTGAACACTTTTGACTCAAGGGCTCAGAGTTTGCAGTGAAGATACTTGAGTTCTTGTTAGCATCATGCCCTTGACCAAATCGTTAACCTCATCCCCCTCGTCAGCATGGATGAGAGAACTTGTCACCGTATTTGTATCATTGAGAATTCTTTCTCCATACTCCTAATTTTAAAAAGTGATGACTTTAGAACTTGATAATCCAAAGTTTGAACCCCAGCCTTTCCATTTATTTGCCATATGACCTTGAACAAGTTTCTTCACCTCCCTCAACCTCAGTTTCGTATGTAATATAAGGAGATGGTTCCTCTCTTGTATTGCTGTTGAAAGGATCAGGTATAATTTATATAAATATCCAGGATGGCCCCTGATTTATAGGAGGCATTCAGTAAATGGATGTTGTGGTGGCTATTACTTCTGTCATTACTTTTGTTTTTAATAGTAAGTTTTTTAGTATTACTCCACTTTTGTCTTGCATTTCTATTTTCTATACTAGGTTGAAAAATCTCTGGAGAAAGGTGTTTGACTTTGGCTTCCCTAGGCAACTGGCTGGTATTGGTGCTTAGTAGATACTTGGTAATTGATAGACAATTATGTGGTCATGAAAAATGTAAAGTTGAGAGAGTAAATTCCTGTCCACTTCTATGATGCTAATTTTATCTAATGTTTTACATGCTATATAGAGTTTGCTAGAACTTCACAAAATGGGAAAACAGATAAAGTTCAACATCAAAGGGACAGGCAATCTCTGCATATTTCAGAAAGTCCTTCATCCTGTATATGTTGCCAGGAAATGGAGATGGGTTACATTTATAAAGAAGGATAGGACGTGGGGAAATCCTTTGACTCAGGCTGTTTAGTTGTCTCTTACTTATAATTATTTGTTTTGACCAAGGCCGCCTCCTCATGGGATTAATACTCTCTCAGTGGATGGTGTACTGGAATGCTTTTTCACCAGAGATTATCAAAAGTTAGCATGCATGGAAATCACATGGAAAGTCTCAGATTGCAGGATTCTGACCCCAGAGATCCTGATTCAGAATTTCAACCCTGCTTCATGTCTGGTGTTACACTGAGGTCCTGTCCAGTGCCCCTGTCCTCTGGCTTGGACCCTTTCTTGCTCATACAAGGATCACTTCAGCCGATATGGTCACCTGATGATGTGGCCTTCTGAGCCAGCAGGCAATTGTCTGTTGGCCTTACATGCAGAGCCACGGTTCAGGAATTTGCTAATTACCATTCCCCGTTGACTGATTATCCACATCTATTGTGTATATACTTGGACGCATTTTAAATCAATTGAAATCCCAGGCCCACAGCCACTTATCTGAGTGGCTGCACACGAGATCTTTATGTGCCACCACCACCATCACCTGCACCAGTCAAAGCTGCCACCACTCATCATCACAGCTGCAGAAGCATCGCTGTCTCCTGAAGCCACCACGTGCCAGGACTCTCAGGAGGCTTTAAAGTGTCCCTTGGAGGTGGATGAATCCCTTACTGTGATACAGAATCCTTGATTCAGAGAGATTAAGTATCCTGCTCCAGTCACAGTGCTGGGAGACAGCAGAGCTGTGATCCAAACCCAAATCCAGCTGGTACCCAAACCCTTGCTACTTCCTCTAAAATTAAGGAAAGGCAAATTATGTCTTCCCATTATTTGTACGAGATCCTTAAGAATTGCGGTATTTCAAATCTGTCTGCAGGAGAGAAGGACCAGTTTTGCCTTTTTCAAGGTGAGAATTGAGAATGATTTCTCCCATTTATTATTTAGATTCTCCTTGTTCTTTTAGTGCAGAGATTGGAGGTGAGGTAAGGTGAATCGGCGTGGTGCCACACGGGGGGCAGGACCATCCCCGGGCTAGAGCCTCAACTCTGGGCTCCAAATGCAGATGTTTGACGACAACAGATAAAATACAACCTTTTGAAGTTCTCGTTTCCCTGCTAGTTATTAAAGAAATACTATTTGCTAGCCATATACTGGAGACCTTAGAAATGGAACAGCGTCACCAGCAGTTTGTCTGCAGAGGAAGCCTGATGGTCGGCTAAGAACGGGACAGCTCAGCAGCCGGTCAATCACAGAAGCACCTTCTGCTGCATTGCAGGGTCCGAGGAGCTAGAGCGAGGAAAACAACAGCCGAGAGAGTGAGCCAAGGCTCTGCCGGCGACGGGCTGAAATGCAGCTGCTGTTCCAGACACGCGGGGAAAGCGTGTGCACAGAAATAATGCGAAGAGAGCATTTGCATCTCTCTTTGCATCTCTCGCGTAAGATCAGCAGAAAACAACCTTCCCTCAAAAAAAAAAAAAAAGGTTTCAGATGAGAACTTCCTGACAGTTGAGAATAAAATGACAAAAACATCATTTTTTGTATTGAGGAAGTGGGACCTGAGCACACGCCAAGGACTGAACTTGGAGCAGAAACACCTCTAGAAATCACCTAGAAGTGGGTGCTAGGGAGAGTAAGGATGTGTGGGTGGCAGGCACACGTGCCGCAAGATGTCAGGGGTCCGGAGAATTCAGGCTTCTGGAAATACTCACCAGTGGGGTCACTTCTCAGGTTTCATTTTTCTTTTTCTTTTTTTTTTTTTTTTGGCTCCAGCCTCTACTGAAATGCAAATATGATACCTGTGAAGTTTCATGGTTTAGAGGAAAGAAGACCCAAATCAGAATAAGATCTTATTCCCCGGGCAGTCCTTGTCCTCTCTTGGCCTCAGTTTACTCTCTCTAACATAAGGTAGATGGACTATCTCAGTGTGTCTCATACTCTGTGCCTAGGAATGAGCTGCCATCTCATCAAATGCAGATTCTGATTCCGGAGTTCGGGAGTGGGGCCTGAGACTCTGCACTTGTAACTAGGCCCCCCATCCTGCTGCTGTCCTGCTATCTCTACTTTAAATAACGTGGGACCAGATTCTCTTTAAAACCTCTCAGCTCTGACATTGGGTTAAGAAGAGAAGAAAACCAGGTGCTTGGATGGATAGAATTCATTAATCTAAGGATTTTAAATGTTTTACAAGTCTATTCATTTATCCATTCTTTCTAGTATTTATTGGGCCACAATTATTTAGCGGTACTCTCCCAGGAACTGAGAATACAGTGGACAAAAAGATGGCCAAGGTCACTGCCTTGTGGGGGTCTAGTGGAAGAAGACAGGTGGTAAATAAACAAGAAGTGAAGATGGTAATTCAGACTGCAGAGGAGAATGTTCTAACATAGCTTCTATGAAGGCATGGACCTTGCTCTCGTGTTCACTGACTCCCACTGCCTAAAAAAGCATCTGAAACATAGTAAGTACTTAAGAATTATTTTCTGAACAAAGGAATAAGTCCGTTAGATTAAGTGCTATTTTCAAACAGCATAAAATAGAATGATGTGATTCAGAAAGACCAGGAGAGTAGTGTGGGCATATTTTAGATGAGGAAGCAGAGAAGGCCGCTCAGAAGAGGTGGCATTTGATCCACGCAGTGCATAAGAAGGAGGAGACCATGTGCACATTGGATTTCTAGACAAAGGGAATGGCAAGTGCAAAAGACTTAAAATGTGTTTACTTGGCACCATCAGGACTCAGCAAGGCGATCTGCAGCTGGAGACGCTGGCGAGGATCAGCCTTAGAAGTGAGCAAACTGAGTTAAACTCAGACAGAGGCCGGCAGGGACAAGACCATTGTAGGTCTTGGTGGTCTTGGTAAGAAACATGGATTTTATTGAAATGCCATGGGAGATCACAGAGGCTTTTCAGGGAGAGACAGGCATAAGGTAATTCATATTTTTAAAAACACCAGTCTGGCTGTTGTTGGAAGATGTAGGAAGGCAAGGGTGGAAGAAGGAGGCTAGTCTAATTGGGGGCTGTTCCAGAGGAGGGGCTACTCCAATATTCAAGTCAATAAATGATGGTGGTTTGTCTGAGGGCAGTGCTAGCAGGAAAAGAGATCCAAGGTAGGCCTGGCAGGATTGCTGATGGATGAGGTATTGGCTGGGCTGGTGGGTGTCGCTGGGTGGGGAGGAGTAAAAAGAATAATGAAGGTTTCTTCCTTGAGCAACCTTTTACTTAATGTAAGAATATGCACAACTTTACAAGTCAAATTTTCTATTTTTGGACAACTAATTTGTAGGCAGAATTTCTATATATTGAGTTTAAACCTGTCTCCTGGAAACGTCTCTCACTGATCTGAGACATAGCTTTTGAAATTACAGCATCCAAGTGTACTGTCTCTTCCTCCCAACAATCCCCAGACCTTTAAAGGCAGAGGTTATAACACCCCTCCTCCCCTACACATACACCATGCACCATGAGTCTGCTTCCCCTATGCTAAATACGCTTCAAGATTGAAATTACCTCTTCAAATGAAGTCTTGTGTACCTGAATAAGACTCCTTTAATAACTTAAAGTGACTGGAAAGTCAAGAAGTCAGACCAAGATGTCACTAAGGGAAATATTGCCCATCAAGAAAGGGGAGAAACACATCACAGTTGGGAAACAGTTTTTGGAAAAAAAATAAAACCATTTCACGTTCACAACCAATGAGCTGAGACATACCAATAACATCAACATCATTTTTCAAAACTAGTAAAAGTTAAATGGAAACTTTGAGAAAAGTGACACTGAATAATGATTCACTTAGCTTGGGTTCTTAGCAAATTTTACAGGCAAAAAGTCTGGTTAAGAGAAGTTGTGTTTCCTAATTCAAAGGGATGCATACACCCCTATGTTTATTGCGGCATTATTTATAATAGCCAAATATGGAAGCGGCCCAAGTGGGCATCAATTGATGAATGGATAAAGAAAATGTGAGATACACAAACACACAGACACACACAGACACACACAGACACACAGACACACACACACACACACACACTGGAATATTATTCAGCCACGAAAATGAATGAAATCTTGCCATTTGCAACAACATGAGCAGAGCTAGAGAGTATAATGCTAAGCAAAGTAAATCAGTCAGAGAAAGACAAATAACGTATGATTTCACTCATATGTGGAATTTAAGAAGCAAAGCAAGCAAACAAAGGGGGAAAAAAGAAAGGCAAATCAAGAAACAGATTCTTAATTCTAGAGAACGGATGGTGACCAGAGGGGAGGGGGCTGGGGGGATGTGTGGAAGAGATGATGGGGACGAAGGAGCACGCTTGTTGTTTGTAATGAGCACAGGGTGATGATGGAATTGCTGAATCACTATATCATACACCTGAAAAGAATATAACGCTGCCTGTTAACTAACTGGGATTAAAATAAAGACTTTTAAAAAGAGGAGTATTTCTAAAGCTCTGAGTAATAAAATAGCAAATAAACAGTAGAAGAGAAAATTTCAGCTAAAGAGCTGAGGCTGTCGCCAAATGGTTCATCACATCTTCCATTAAAAAATCACAATTTTCAGTCAATTTACTACCATGGAGAGAAACATTAGAAAATGCTTAATATTTCAGGCTTAACTGGAGCCAAAATTCAATGATTTCCCATTAATAACAATTCTACTCTCTGCCATCAGCTTGGAGCAATTTGTGGCCATTCTTTGTTAGTTTCTGTTTCCAGATGCTGCTGGGTCTGGATATCCTTGTTGGAGGTGGGGATTCTTAATTAAAAGTACCAGGAGCTATCGTATCTTCAAGGCAACATTGGGTCAAGTAGAGGCTTGTTCCTATGGGTGGTTCAAATGGATGAGGCAAGATTGGACCTCTACCGAAGCAGGGGATTTACTTCTTAACCTCACAGGGAAGACTAAGTGGAATCTGTATTTTGGCCGGTAAATCCGGGTTTTCTTGTCTGCTCACTTCAACCCTCTCCAGGTGTTTTAGAAAAAAAATTCCCTTCCTCTAAGGACCTTGGCAACAGTGGGAGGACTGTTTGGAAGGAAAAGGGAGAGGGCAAAGGGAACAGCCAAAGCTTCTCTTCTAGGAGGTAAATGTTCTGGATCCTTAAGCAGAGGGGAGGCAGAGGAAGTCATAAAAGTTGGATGTAAAGTGAGGGGTCTTAAATTTAGTATGAGGCAAACAGGTGTGTGTCTGGGGTGTTCTTGTTATTAGAGCTGTTCCATGATAACCCACAGAGCACTTAGTGTGATGGTGCACAACCCTGCATTGACTGGCACATACACACAGATATGGACCCAACACACGCATACAGACGTGATGCTGTCACAAACAACAGGCACATCCTTCCTTTTCTCTTTGTTTTAATCAGAGATGGCCTTCGTAATAGGAAATTGGTTAAAATAGTCCAAAGAACCAACCGAGACAAGAGAACTGGAAATATGCTATCCTCTGTGAGCTTTTTGTTATTTAGAGATTCTTCGTTCTTCACTCCCTTTTCTTTGTCACGTCTGTTGTGATGCTAAACAATATTATGGTGTTAACAGTCTATATCAACCTTTGCTTGTAGCTGGCTTTCCCGCATCTTCCTTGATTTTAGTGACTGGATGCGGAATTGCTGTCACAGGCCTGAACTGACTGATGAGTAAGGCAGCCTTACATGTCTGTAGGAACTGTAAACAACAACCAAGCCAGGAATCATAGATTTTTCTGTCCTCTGACATCATAGTTCCTGCCTCTGAGTTTTCTTTACTGGCTGCCCTATGGAGACCATGCACTAGACCTTTGATGATTACCAAGCAGGGCGAGAAAAGAGGACTAGTAGCCAAGACCTTGACCTTCTTCCAAGGTTACTTCCAGTTTTATATTCACTCATGTGCACAGTAGTCCTTTTGTAAAAAGTGCCTTCTGGGTAAATATCATATCTTCTCTCTTATTTAACAAAGAGGCATTTGGATTTCAGTTGTCCTTTTGGAAAACCCATAAATAGGAAAGATGAACAATGGAAGTAATAATTTTACTTAAATATGAAAACAACTCCATTAAGAGTTAGAAAAGGAGGTCCATGCTATAGAGACACATCTAGGAGGCAAGGATAGTATAGGTGTTTGGGCACATCAGTCTGGGGTAAATTGTCAGGGACAGAATAGATGGAAACTCACCAAGCTATGAGGATTTAAGCAGAAATACAAAGCAGTAAGCATAGTGCCTGGTGTACTATGCAAACCTTATGAACCTCTAGCAGTCCTCATTACAGCACGGCAGGATTCCAGTTCCTAGAATGGTTATCCTTCCTAAGTTTTCCTTGGGCTCTGGCTTTCTGTAGTAGCTTTATCCTTGTCACCCTTACTTCTGATCTTTTACTCTCTTAGAGATACCTTGTCATGTCAAGCTGATCCAACATCCTGTTTCCTTTTGCAACTCAGCTCCCATAACTCTGCTTTCTTCCCTCTCCAGTGTAGGAAAATATAGAGCTAAAGGAAAAGAAAGTATAGGAATTTCTAGGCACCCTCAAGACTCAACAAAGTGCCACGAGGAGGTGATGTCTATGTTTGGCTCTCTTCTCTGTGCTATTTATATTTCCCAGGAAACCAGAGCTGCCCAATGGCAGGGTCAACTGACTCTACTTTAAGTCGCTTGTGCAGAATTTCCTTTTCAGTAGCTCAGTTTAGGAAAAGCCAATGCCTTCATCGGCTATTCAAATCCTAGAGCCTTCGTGATATCATTGATCTGAAAACTCTTTGAAAGGTGTAGATATGTATACAGACCTGGATCTTTATTTGGCATATTGGAAGTACTTGCTATTCCTCAAAGATTCCTAAAACTTTCTACTTTTACCTCCCTCGAAGATCTTATTTTTATTTCAGATTGATTGATTCTATTTAGTGGAAGTCATTGGAGACAACTTTATGTACATTTTAATGAGGGCTGATGGTTGATCTAGAGATTGAAGACTGGTTTGGATTTGTGGTTGTTAAGGTGCAGGGTTTTCTATGTAAGAATTGAGGAATAAACTTCAGCGTCTAGGCACAGAAAATAGTTTCTCTTAGAGATGATCTTTTACTTTTATTTCTATAAAATCTCAGTTCCTCAGTTACTTTTAGTTAACCAGAAAGGTCCAGGTAGGTGGTCACATTTTTACTCCAAAGTAGCTCAATCCCTAGAGTGGCAGATTGTGTTATCTCAATCTCATTGTTGACCCTTAGTCCTTAAACTGAAAACCCCATGGGGGCAAGAGCAACTTCTGATCTATTCATTGTTACATCTCTCACACCTTGTATTGTGTCATCATATGGTAGGTGATTAATAAATGTATGCTAGCCAAATTAATGCTGATTGAATAAATATATCCTATTTTACATATCCTCTTGAAGTATTAATTTTTTTTTCCCACTTACTCTTAAAATTTAATGCTATTGGGTCCTGTTTTCTCTCCTTAGTACTTTTGTGTTTTAATAAGAAATGTTCTGGTTAGTATGAGTATGGTGAAAAGAGCATTAAACATGGACCCAGGAGAACTGAGCTCCCGTCCTCTTCTGCTAACAACTAAGCTTACATTAGGTAAAGTGGTTTCATCTCTAGGCCTCATACTGAAAGCTAACAATGGTAGAGAGTTCAGAAAACTTCCCAGATTCTCTCTGGCCAATAAGTAGCATGTATTTACCTCATTGTCTTCTTCACATGACTCTTAACAACTGTCTCTGTTGTGGGTACAATGGCAACTCTTGAGGAAAAACTGATTGCACTGGGGGTGCCTGGGTGGCTCAGTTCCTAGCTGGTTGAACTTCCAACTCTTGGTTTCCACTCAGTCATGATCTCAGGGTGGTGAGATCAAGCTCCATGTGGGGCTGTGTGCTTAGTGTGGAGTCTGCTTGGGATTCTCTCTCCTCTCCCTCTGCCCCTCCCCTGCTCCCCTGCTCTCTCTCTCTCTTTCTAGAAAAACAACAATAACAACAAAACTGATTGCACCAGTTGCAGAAGAAGAGGACCATCCCAAACAATCAGATCACTGTAGTAGGTGTTGCACACATTGGTACGATATGTGCCATCAACATTCTGGGAAAGCCTCCGGCAGATGAACTTGTGCAGATGGATGTTTTAGAAGATAAACTCAGAGGAGAAATGATGAATCTGCAACATGGAAGCTTATTTCTTCAGACACCTAAAATTGTGGCAGACAAGGATTACTCTATAACTGCCAATTCTAAGATTTTGGTGGTAACTGCAGGAGTTGGCCAGCAGGATGGACAGAACCCTCTCAATCTGGTGCAGAGGAGTGTTAGTGTCCTCAAATTCATTATTCCTCAGATAGTCAAATACAGTACTGATTGTATCATATTTGTGGTTTTCAACCCAGTGGATATTCTCACATGTGTTACCTGGAAGCTAAGTGGACTACCCAAGCACTATGTGATTGGAAGTGGGTGTAATCTGGATTCTGCTAGATTTCACTATTTTATGGCTGAAAAATTTGGCATTCATCCCAGCAGCTGCCGTGGGTGAATTTTGGAAGGACATTGCAACTCAAGTGTGTCTGTGTGGAGTAGAGTGAATGTGACAGCTGTTTGTCTCCAGGAACTGAATCCAGAAATGGGAACAGACAATGACAGTGAAAATCGGAAGGAAGTGCATAAGATGGTGGTCAAAAGTGCCTACGAAGTCATCAAGCTAAAAGGATATACCAGCTGGGCCTTTGGACGAAGTGCGGTTGATCTCATCGAATCCATGTTGAAAATCTATCCAGTACTCATCCAGTGTGAACGATGGTGAAGGGACTGTATGGCATGGAGAATGAAGTCTTCCTGAGCCTTCTGTGTATCCTGAATACGTGGGGACTAACCAGTGTGACCAACTGGAAGCTGAATGATGGTGAGGTAGCTCCACTCAAGAAAAGTACACATACCTTGTGGGACATCCAGAAAGACCTAAAAGACCTGTGACTTCTGGCTTCTAGGCAGTGGAAATATAAAGACTGTATTTTTTATGAACATACATATAAAAAATATAAAAATACAACCGTGAGCCTTTAGTTTTCATCCACGTTCATGGATCGCCATTTGTTTTTCTCTTCCTAAATATGCAGATGTGGGCTTACGGACTCGAAGCCCCCATTTGGTTTAATGCTTGCAATGTGAGCCCTTGAACAAATAAAATTAACTATCATAGTGTGCTTCTAAAAAAAAAAAAAAAAAAAAAGAATGTACTTACCTGTTTTCCTCTGTGCTTAAGTTCATGGAATATCTAAATTTTAAAAATGTGAAGAAAAAATGTCTTTCTTAACTGATCAGGGCTGTAATCACAACTTCAGGTATATTTTGGATGTTCTGGTAGAGAGAGAAAAATATCAAAGGGAAGTATTAATTTTCATTTATTTACCCTCAGCTCATTATACACCATGTGATCGGGCATACGTCATTTCCTTATTCTGGGCTTCAGTTTCTTCGTCTGCAAATTAAGACTCAACTAAATCAATTCTCAACCCTTTTTTCCAGCTGTGCTGTTCTGTTTCTTGATTCTTTCAAAGCTACTGTGACTTGCCACTGGTATTCTTGTTCTTGTCCAATTATTCATTTATTCAGCAAGTCTGAATGAATGCCAGTTATGTACAAGGATTATGCTAGGTTCTAGGAAGTAATTATAAGCAAACGACATGCACCCCACCCATAAAAGTTATCATTTCCTTATTTTCCCTTTTGTGAAAGTACCCTGAGAACATCTAATATCCATTAAGAGATGTACAGAGGAATATAAATAAGAAGAACAAAAGACACATCTTCATGTATAAGAGAAATATCCTGAATGAGAGGGCACAATCCAGCAGATGGGAAGTAAGTAGTGGTCAGCACAGAGCTCAAGTTTTAAGTCAGGTTTATAAATTTCTTTTTTTTCCTTTTGTTTTGGAGATTTTTTTGTTTTGTTTTATTTTTTGGCTTTTTTTGGGATGTGTTCTGATACATCCTTCTTTTGAAATTTTTACTTTTTAAATCATTAATATTTTATACTGGTAAATGGTGTCACATGGAGCTGAAGGAATTTAAGTCCTATTTGGTACACAGTTACAATAATTTGATAAATCTTTCTGTTTCTCATTGATTTTTTGTATTGCCTTAATTAGTGCAAGAAATAATCTGCTGGAATATTTATCCTTCTCCATCAAGATCTACAGATTAATTTGATAATGTAATCAACTTTATGCTATATTTTAAGATGATTTTTTTCTCAATTCTCTCTCTCTCTCTATATATATATATATTTAGGTGAATTATATAGCTAATAACTAGTAAGAAAAATACTCTTGGCATTTTTGTTGGACTTAGTATATTTTAAATATGGAGAATTGATACCTTTATGATATTTAATTTTCTCTTAGGAATAGGATACATTTGTTCATTTATTCATGTTCTTTTATAACTTCCAGTTGTAATTTGTACTTTTCCTTATTGAGGTCATGCTTTATTCTCATTAAGTTTATTCATGAATATTCTCTTTTTTTACTGCAAAGAGGTGGTAGAGAGCAAAATATGCTTTAAACAGCTTGTCAGGAAACATAGTTTCATAAATATTTCAGTTCTCTTCTGAAGGAACATATTGAATATTTTGATAATATTTGGCCAACTTATTTAGTCCTAAATCATCCATTTACTCTCTTGGCAGTTCTACCTATTGAATCGATCATTTTCTGAGTTATCTGTATCCTGGATAAGAATACAAATCACTTGACATTTGAACATATATTAGTAAATAACATGGTAGAAATGGGACCTATCTCAATTGTCTCTGCCTCTCATACTGGAGAGGAAAACAATTACTTTCCCTATGCCTCAGCTGGTATTAATTAAACAGTCTTAATTAATGTGAGGAGAATAAGTGCAGAGGTGTTTTAAATAGCTGGATAGTAATACTGATAGGCTCTAGTCATGGGACATTTACTGCATACTGGGGTGGGCACTTCACATGCATTAAGCAGCAATACCCTAATAAAATAAATGTTAAGGCTTCATTTTACAAATGGGCACTCTGCTCAGACCATCAGCCTGCTCCTATTCGTCTCCAAAGCCTGTGCTGTGTCCACTGTCGATACTGCCGCCCTTTAAGTAGAAACTAAACACCTGAGTACGAAAGTCTGAAGCATCTACCAGGACATGAAAAAAGTCTCTAGAATGTGGTCCCTGCACAAGGAGGAAGCGCCCAGTTCTTTCTGGATATGAGGCGCAAAGACAATCAATAGCTGTTTCATCTCATTTATACCAGATTTTTAAAATAATTTATAAAAACAAATTAGCAGAAAATGAAAACCTTCACCTTCCCATAGCCCTCACCATAGATATTCTCCCCCCCCACACACACATATACACACACACACTGAATATCAGCTTCATAAAGGGTATAGTTACTCTTCCAAAGTCAGAAAAATAAAATATTTTTACTTGTATTATCTTATCAAAATCAAAATAATTTTTAGCTCTTAGCTTTCTGAAATCAGCAGAATGCATTGATTTATCAAGGATATCTCTGCAAAACAGCACTTAATTTTTTTTCCCTCAGGAACTAATAAGAATCCAAAGCCTTTTATTTATTTATTTTTTTATTGTTATTTTTTTTTTCATAATAATGTTTTTATTATGTTATTAAAAAGCCTATGAGTATAGGGGCGCCTGGGTGGTTCAGTCTGTTGAGTGTCCAACACTTGGTTTTGGCTCATGTCATGATCTCCAGGTTTTGAGATCAAGCCCCACATCCCTCCAGCTCCGCGCTCAGCGGGAAGTCTGCTTGAGATTCTCTCTCCTTCTGCCCCTCCCTCCTGTTGTGTGCTCCTCCCCCCCAGTAAGTAGATAAATCTTGAAAAAAACAAAAGAGTATGGGTGTAATTCACATGAGTAAATACTAAGGCACAGTAAAGGGTACCTAGTTTAAGAAAAATAGTAATTGTCATCCACCTGACTAGATGCTCAAGTATTCTATTCTTACAAAAAAGCGTAAAATAAAGATACTGGGTTTGGTTATATATATTTTCCCTCAGCTTTCTCTATTCAACTAATATTTCAAAAAAATCTTCTAGAAATCACATGGTTCTCTCATGGAACTCACTGTAGGGTTTGATAACTGCTTGACTGTGTTTCCGGTGTTGGAGACACAGAGGTCTGAAGTCCTACCAGTATTCCTAGGGTCCAGCAGATGTCCTGACTGATAATAGATGAAATATATGTTTTGTTTTATGATAAATCAGTTATTCAGCTGATAAGACCACTTGATTTACTGATGTATTTTAATATGTCCAGGAATATTTGTCCAGGATAGTAATGCCTCAGAAGTTAGTAAACTCAACTGCTAGAGCTGCTGAGATGTTAAAAAGATGACAGGGAGTGGAATAACCTCATCAGCTAATATATTCCTTGCAAAGAGGAGACATCTTTTACGTTTTTTGCTACATGAAACATTAAGAAGTCTCCTGTTGGAAGACAGGATTTGCCTAGGGAGTGGTTTTGTTCCTCGGCAGCAGCAAAGTGAACCAATAAAACAACCTAAAATATGTGAGCCCCATTTCAGAAGAAACTATGTGTTTGAGATGCTAAATATATATATGTGTAAGTATGCACCTGTTATACACACACACACACACATATGTGCACACACACAGAGATACTAGTTTTGTCTTTTAAGAAGGGTACTATTTTGAATCAGCTAACTGCTTTGCTAGCTGGAATTGCTGGGCTAAGAATACCAACTTCAAATCAGATTGCATTTTTACTTCATGCTCTATTTTCTCTTTCCCTAAATCTCAAGATACCAAAGCAGAAAAATGTAAGAATCTTCCTTTTGACACTTTGCATCTCTCTTCCAAGAAAGACACATAGTTTATGAACCAGTGTTTAAGCATATTAATATAAAGTTATTAAGCAATGATTCGAACAAAAAATGAATTCAGGTGTATAGACTCAATCAAATGAATCAGCAGTACTTTAACTTCCTGCATGTCGGTCTGTGTTTTGAGAGCTATAAAATATTTCTGTGATCGTGGTAGTGTGGCTAAGCACACTGACTTGTTCTTCCTGCCGCATTAGAATTTATTAATATCTAGTGATTTATAAACGTTTTCCTAAAACGCCAAAGCCATACTGTTTTCTACAAATAAATGTTGAAGATTATGGTTGAGATTAATATTTGCATGAGCAGTCATTCTTCCATTTTTCTTATTAACAGAAACCTACAAGGGGAGAAGCAACAATGGGACCAGTACAAATATATATTTATATAATATTTGTGTGTGTGTGTGTGTGTGTGTGTGTGCATATATGTAAACTTCCCAGCCTCCCTTGTAGATGGGATGATGACACAGCAGTGGTGTTTGTCTTTGAGATGTAACACACGTGACCTCCACTTTGCAATGTAGACGTAGACAGAGGTTATTAGGCAGGGCTTCAGGAAAGAAAGGCAGCATTAGCTGGCGCATGCCCCCTTTCCTTGGCTAGTCTCCCCTTCTGGCTGCCTAGGACACACATCAGCCAGGCTCTCCATTAATACAGCATCAGGCAGGGAACAGCAGTTTGAAAGGAAAAAGCAGAGAGTCCCAGAGACTCTGACGAGCCTCTGAAACAATACTAACCACAGCTTGCTACCAGATTTTGGATTTTTCATGAGGCAAAAGGGGGATAAAACGACCTTTCTTCTACTTGCCAAGATTTCTGTTACCCAGAGCGAGCAAAACTAATTGATAAAATGTATCTCTGTAAAAATATCTTCAGAAATCTGGAAAGAAAAGATTGATGTCTGGAAACCAGCAATGAATAAACCAGTATATTTTGGTCATATAGTCCCATTTTTTTTTAGTAGAAACACATTTATTATTATTAAAAAATGTCAATTAGCCTTTTTGGAAAGTAAGTCTTTGAATTTTTATTTAATTTTCCTTTGGTCCTGGATTGACTTATGGCTAAAAAATAGAATTAACATTAGGGCCCTGATTCTGTCTCTTTTTAATATGGCTAAGGTGGTAAAACTTCTGGTAAAACAAAATGTCCCTGGAGGCAGTGAGTGTAAGCCCGAGTGTGTCCACAGTATCCATGGAGAATCCTATGGTGGAGTTGCTTATCTTTGCCTCTCTCCCTCTGCCTAGTTCTTTGGAGTTTATGTGAGGCTGCCTTTGCCCTGCCAAGCTGCCTTGTCATCATTTACCGTCATGGCTTTGCCCTTACTGATCTGGGAGCTCACTGAAGCTAGGTGCACTGTTTTATTGATTTATGTATTCTGAATGCCGGCACAGAACATAGTCCATAGATGATGCTCAGGAAATGCATGTTGGATGAAAAAATGCATAAATGAAGGTCATCACCAGGGCATGTTGGCTGTCTCTTGGAGGGACTGAGCCCCTTCCGGCGTTAGCAAAGGACAGAACTCTGTGCTTTGCTCTGGGGTACTTTGCCATAGAGATGAGCTTCCAGGTGTGGACTGTAAACCAAGGCTAGCATGGATTCACGGCGCTCTCTCAGGGTCTTGGGTCTGATCCCTGATGGCCATGGAGTCACTGAGCTGGAAGGAGCACTGCTGTGAGCAGCACCAGGGTACAAGTTGTAGTGTCTTTTCCAAACCTTTTCTGAGAAGGTGGTGCTGACCAGAGAGACTTGTTCAGAAGGCAGTGTGACATGGTGGAAAGATCATTGGGGGGGCTGTCGCAGGGACAATGATTTGTATCTAAAGTGTATTATTTAACTCTTAACCTTTCTAGGTCTCTCTTTTCCGTCTCTCCAAGACGGGGATTATGTCTCCCACACAGGGCTGATGTAGGAATTGAAGGAAGCCATATGTTGAAAGTGCGTGCTTGTCCTATAGCAGCCACTTCATCAGAGGGAACAATGATGGTGTATTGGTATTCTAGAACAGTGTCAGCAGTTTGAAGGGGTGTTTCTAGAATGTACCATGAGGAAAGCTTGCACTTTAGGCTAAAATACCTCTGGGACTTGACTTCATTTAGAGTATAAATTGTAGTATAAATCACGGGACTTCCCATTCTCTGCAGATTTCTCTACTGCTCAAACCAGTAGCTGTTCCTCCCTGAGTGGCTGGGGGCCCAGAGCAGTCCTGGACCCAGCATGTAACATCAAGCAAACCCTCACCCCCCAGGACCCTGCGCACCAAGGAAATATGGGAAGAAACCAGGTGTTCTTGTTTTTACCAACCTCTTCTTGCCAATGCCCCTTTCTCTTGCTTCTTGTGCTATTTTAAGAGACAGTGAATCAAATTATTTCAGCAAGAATAGGCTTTCACCCTGACATTTCAAAAAGATTGATGTTCATATTAATTATGGACCATCTCTGTCTCTCTCCACCAGCAGCTCTTTTATTTTTTTTTTTCTTGCCACAAACATCTTTATTCTTTTTAAAGTCACCTCCTCATCAAGTTTCTGGGTTCTAGAAGGTTTCTGGAGACTGAGAGCAAATTTTGGAAACAGTAATAACTACTATTTACAGTTTTCTATGACTTTTTCAATTCGGATACAATGGCAGTGCCATTTCATTTCCCTGTTGTCATACAACCTGCTGCTTAAATCCGCAAAGGTTAGACAAATATGTTTGTCAGCCTCTCTTTATTTATCTCTTCTGTTGGGAAATAAATACACCTTTGTAAGTTCCTTGGAGTAAAATGCGAATCCGAGACCTCTGCTACCTCATCCTTTCCTCTCCCTTCCTCCTCTGCCCTGGGCTCAAGGCAGCACCATTTGCCCTTGTGAAATTTGCTGCATCTTCTGAGTGTGACCAGGCACAGGTTTCTGTCTGCATGTGATAACCTCAATGCGTTGTTCCTTTTGCTTTCTTCACTACTATTCGTCCTACCATACTTGACTCTTCCTCTTTATTCCCACTCAAACTATGATAAGTCATTTCCATGTCCACTCCGATGGCCATTCCAAACCTTGACCTCATTGGTTCCAATTGCACTGTGTGTCCACCCCTACTGCAGTTATGCCCTTCCAGAACTTGGTACCCCTAGGAACAATCCAGCTTCTAAGATTTTATGTTTAAGCCTGCTACTCTCTAACTAGAATCTCCTACCTTTCCTAGTGCCTCATCAATGATTCTCACTGAATAACTGAATTCTAGACCTTATCAAGATCTATGGTCTGCATACTCCTGTGTGTGTTCTTTATCTCTCAGCTTTGTTCAGTTTTTGTTTTTTGTTTTTTTGTTTTTGTTTTTTTGTCTTTAACCAGCTTATGCACCAGTGTCTTTTACATCAATCACCCTTGCCAATAGCCTCGCCTCCCTCCTTATCCTCTGGCACATTCACTTGAAAAATTTCTAAAATGAAGCAATGGCCCAACTTCTTTGTACATTAGCCTATGTCCCTGAAAATTACTGAACCAAAATACACAACCATGTAGTTCACTGCCACACACATGCAAGGTCACCAACACGAACTAGACCTCAAGGACTCTTAGCAAACATATGCTTCTAGTTGCTGTTAACATTTTTTAATATAGTCAATTTCAAAATTTCCTTGTATAATTCATTAATTCTCTTCGAGCCTGTCAGTAAGTGGCCTCATCTCTTATTACACACACACACACACACACACACACACACACACGCACACACACACAAATGGGACCTGACAGCAACTCCTTCAACTGTTGTCCTTCATACCTGCAAACATTCTTTCTGAATAAAGTGGAAAGATGTCCTTTCTTCAGGGTTAAGCTAACTCCTTGACCTTGAGGTGGGTTTCATCTCCCTGTTGTCTTTCTCTTTCCCTACCTGCTGCACACACTCCTTCAAAAATCACCATGTGGATTATTTCCTTCCTCTTTGTAACTTTAGTTTCTTCCTTTCTTTCTTTCCTTCTTGTTCAAACTCATGGACACTTTTGACTGCCAGTCTTTTTTGAGCATTTTGCAGCATAGCATAAGGTGGGGAAGCTTCTCCAACCTGAAACACACAGAATCATGGAGAACATCCCTAACTCTGCATCCTCCCCAGTCTCTACGTCTAGAGCCAAGTTCAATCAAATCTCTCTCAAACCTATACCACCCATTTCTTTCCAGTCTACCTGCTGTTGCTTCATTCAGCTTGTGCCCATCAGTTTCCTTGCAGGTTTCTTCAATGCCAGTTTAGTCAGCCACAGCCCTGCCAACCCACACAATCTGTTGTAGACACGGCATCTAGAGAACTCGAAGTGCATCCAGTCATTCCCTGATAAAAGCAAACAAACAAAACACTTTACTCTCTTCTTGTGGCCCTCAGTATAAAATCTCATCTCTAAATATAATTGACAAAAATGAAATCCCTGCTTTGGGTGCAGCTTTACTCCTTACCTCTCTTCTCCCACACCCACTCCATTCTTGGGCTCTGCACTCAGTCATCCTAAGGGTCGCTTGATTGCCACAATATGCTCCAGTTTTCTTTCTCCCCAGAACCTTTGTACAGGTCTTTGTTCTTTCCTCTCTGAACCTCTCTTCACTTAAACCTCCTTGCAATCCCCCATCTCCCAAGCACCACTGCTCATTTCTTTGACTAGTTAATTTCTCCTCAGCCTCTAGGTCTCCATTTCTTCTTTTTCTTTTTAAAGATTTTATTTATTTATTTATTTACTTATTTATTTATTTATTTATTTATTTATTTATTTATTTGAAAGAGAGGCTGCATGCGCGTGAGAGAGCACAAGCACGGTAAAGGGTAGAGGGAGAAGCAGACTCCCCACTGAGCAGAGAGCCCAATGCAAGGCTCCATCCTGGGACTCTGGGATCATGACCTGAGCCAAAGGCAGATGCTTAACCGACTGAGTCACCCAGGCACCCCTTGATAGCATTTATTTTTATGTTTTTCGGTTTAAATTACTATTTCATTATGGTCCCTTAGAAGTGTGTTCAATTTCTAAATAAGTGGTCTTTTTTTGTATATCTTATTTGTATTGGCTTCTCATTTAATGCTGTTACATTCACACAATATGCTTTTTGTTTTGTTTTGTTTTTTTTTAAAGAGAGAGAGAGAAGAGGTATGGGAGGGACAGAGGGAGAGAGAGAATCTTAAGCAGGCTCCATGACCAGCATGGAGCCTGACCTGGGGCTCGATCTCATGACCCTGAGATCATGACCTGAGCTGAAATCAAGAGTCAGACACTTAACCAACTGAGCCACCCAGGTGCCCCACTTGTAAGATTTTAATTTTTGAAGTATATTTATAATTTATGGTTTAACATGTAGACTATCTTAGTATGTGCACTTAAAAAAGGAAATATATTTTACAGTTGTTTTGTATATTGTGCTATAAATACATCGGGTCAAATCACACTATACTTTTTAAATCTTCTATGTTCACTTCGTTTTTTCCTACTTTTTACTAATTACTCAGATCCACTTGATAAACAATGTATTCTCAATGACCTTTCACTAAGATATGTCATCCTATTTGGTCTTTGGGTATTGGCCCCTGTTCCTGCTGATGCAATTTGTGAGAACTGGTTTGGGGGATGTGCTGTTGCTGCTGCGGTCTGTTCTCTGCTGTGGTTTCTTGTTATGTGGACAACACTCTCTTTCCCTCCCTGTCTCCTTGCCATGCATCTTTCAGTCTGTTGGCTCTTTTGACCTGCCTGGGTCTTCCATGGTGTGGTGTAAGAACTTCTATACCTTCGTGACTCCATGTTTAGACAAAGGGCCCTATTTTGGAACTGTCATTTCTTCCTATTCATTAATATTTTTTTCTGCGCTGATAAAATAAGGATTTGGGGTATGAAATTCTCACAACCAACCATTTTTCCTGAACTAAGTTTAAAAGCTTGTCTTTAGGGGCGCCTGGGTGGCTCAGTCGTTAAGCGTCTGCCTTTGGCTGAGGGCGTGATCCCAGGGTCCTGGGAGCAAGCCCCACATCAGGCTTCTATGCTGGGAGCCTGCTTCTTCCTCTCCCACTCCCCCTGCTTGTGTTCCCTCTCTCTCTGGCTGTCTCTATCTCTGTCAAATAAATAAATAAAATCTTTTAAAAAAAATTTAAAAAAGTAAAAAAATAAAAGCCTGTCTTTAAGGTAAAAAAATGAAACGGTAACTCATATTCTGAGCTCTTTTTTCTTCCCTCTTGGGCAATGGCATCTCAGGCTCAATAAACAGACCAATGGAGAATTTGAATAATCATAACTAAAAATATAAAGGAGGATTTATTTAAATAGTAGCACAGGACACTACATAAAAAAGTCATCCAACTATGAAGAAAACAGAATTGTGCCATGTATTATATCAATGGCTGTAGTAAAGAAAAATAGAGACTCTTTTGACCTTGAAGCCTGAAATCTGTGAGTGGCAAGAGTTTAAAATAGGCTTATTTGTTCTTCTCTAGGAATCAATCACTGCTGAATGTGCAGTATACGATGTTGAAAAATTATCATATTTTAAATTATCTTACACAGTTTTCAATTTTATTATTCTCCTATAGATAATATTTGCATATCTTAACAATAGTTATGAAGCAGAATTCAGAGTTATAAATGCATGAATATAGAAATAATATTAGGGCTGACAACAGCCGGGAAGTTGGACTAGCATGGGAGAAGAAGTAAAAGACTTTGCTTTCCTTGTTCTATGCGGGGGTAAGGTGTTAGATGCAGTCTAATAGCTAATGATATAACGGATGAAGAAATGTAACTTTAAGAATTTTATTTTTTTATTTTTATTTTTTTCCCTAAAGATTCATTTGTTTATTTGAGAGAGAGAGTGGGAGTGAGGGGAGAGGGCAAGGGAGAGGGAGAGAGAGAAAAAATCCTCAAGCAGATTCCACGCTGAGTGTGGAGCCTGACTCAGAGCTGGATCCCAGGACCCTGAGATAGTGATCTGAGCTGAAACCAAGAGTCAGACACTTAACCTATTAAACCACCCAGGTGCCCCCCAAGGATTTTATTTTTAACTGTGAAATAATAACTGGAACATTTAAATTAGTAACATAAATAAGAAGAGTAGAGGAGGAATAATATTAAATAAACTAATATTTTCCTGTTTTACATAGGGAGCCAATATTTAAACAATGTTTCTAGCTTAAGAAATAGAGCTGTGAGTATACTCTTTGGAATTGTAAGAGCTATCAACTTTATCAAAATAAAGACAGTTGTAAGGGAAATTAAACGGGGACTGGGAGTATAAAGAATTGGGGTGAAATATTTTAAATGTCCTCATATCCTCTTTATGGATTTATTTTTAATAAATGTGTGAATATATTGATTTTATTATATTGAAATATTTTAAAATTCCAAAATGCTTCTATAATATATAATTCCTGATCTCATTTTTGCCATATTTTCATCTTGGTTATTGCAATATTTTATAGATAAATTTTCTTAAAAATAACTTTGAACATCTGCAAGTTTATCTCTGCAAAAATATAATCCCTACCAGATGTTTTTCTCTGGCTCTGAGCCCAGAGATATTAATGGAATTATAATGGAGAAGGTCTTGAACAAATGTATTTGTCAGTCTGACTGTGCTCTCGATCTTAAATTGTCCAAAGCGGATGATGGGGTGGCATTAAGTAAAACTGCTGTGGGGCCTCAGCAATTTGTCTGAACATCTGGTTGATTCTATTCTCTTCTCTCTGCTTCAAAAGCCAAGTTTGTCCTTATACCATATTATATAACTCAAGATTAAGATTGGTTTTGCAGAGGATTTTAAAACTCTATTTCCATGTATATTTGAGTATGAACTATCCCTTGGGTTCTTAGGATCGCACACTTTCCTTGTTCCTATCTACTTGTACCTCCTTTTTAATCTTTTTCCCACCTTGGCAGGATCAAAGAAAAGTAATAATTAATTGCTGAAAATATATTCAAATGCCATCAAAGAAGACAAATAGGGATCCGACTATCATTTTTAGCATTGTTTTTGAGCCAGATTTAATTCTACATTCTCTTAATCTTTCTTTTTTTTTTTAAGATTTTATTTACTTATTTGACAGAGAGAGACACAGCCAGCGCGAGAGGGAACACAAGCAGGGGGAATGGGAGAGGAAGAAGCAGGCTCCCAGCGGAGGAGCCTGATGTGGGACTCGATCCCAGAATGCCGGGATCACGCCCTGAGCCGAACGCAGACGCTTAATGACGGAGCCACCCAGGCGCCCCTACATTCTCTCAATCTACTCTGTAAAGTTTTGTATAGTCAGTTGTTACAGTGATTTATTAAGACAAGACACCTATAGTGGCTCTAGGCTCCCCACAAGCTCCTTAATGCCTCTTGGAGATGGCTGTCTGAGTTCTCATGAGACTAGGCCCCAGACCTCACTCTTTGATAGCAGAAAACTCATTTTATCATTATTGTTTAAAGGTAATAGAAGGGAATACCAGAGAGAATTTGACAGTGCATTTTTTTATACTTTTCTCCTTATCATTCTATTCTCTCCCAATAGCTCATAAGCTCTTTAAAAACAGGAATGGATTTTGACTCTGACTTATAATTCTTTAATTGCCTTGGACATATTATAATTTCTAGAAATATTTAAGATGAGTTCATTTATTACAACCAAAGTTCCCATTGATTTCTAGATTGGTTGATTAGTATACAGGATAAATGCACATGATTTTTCTTGTCTTAAGAAATAGTGGACTTATAGCTTTCACATAGGGTACAGAATGTTGGAAAGATTATTTTTCCCTTCACAATAATGAAAGCCCAGGTCATATTAAAAAATCATAATTTTATCGAATTCAAAGAGGTGAGGTTGCAAAGTAAGCACCTAGCCTTAAACCTAAGGAAAGGCAGGTATGTAGACCAGGAAATGACTAACCTTTACAAAGCAGGGAAGGAAGACTGGTCCTCCATTTAAGCGGGAAAGAAAAATTCAACTAACATGTTTAATGAATTGTTAGTCTCAGTGTAGGATAACGTAAGGCTCCTGGGTTCTGGACACAAAGGGAGTTTTCAACCTTTCATAGGTTCTTTTTCCTGGAATTTCACCAAGAAATCATGGAAAATATTAATCACAGGGCAAGGGGTCATAGAAAGCATACCTTGCAGTGCAGGCCTGAAAGAAGCAAACACTTTTAACTAATGGCCAAACAGAATAAGATGTATTCATATGTCAGGCATAAATGCTGTTTACCTCAATGTATACTGTCCTATACATTATTTCTGGCTTTCCAACAAAAAGTATCCATCACACACACAAAACGTCAGGGAAAAAAGAAACACAAACCAACCCACTGTTAAGAGGCAAAATAGTCAACAGAACCAGACTCAGATAAGAACCAGATATTGGAACTATGAGACAGGGAATTTAAAATTACTACAATTAATATGTTTTAAAAAATCTTGTGGAGGGCACCTGGGTGGCTCAGATGGTTAAGCTCTTCCTTTGGCTCAGGTCATGATCTCCAGGTCCTGGGATCAAGCCCCACATCAGGCTCCCTGCTCAGCGGGGAGTCTGTTTCTCCCTCTCCCTGTGTTTCTCCTCCTGCTTGTGCTCTCTCTGTCTCTCTTTCTCTTTCTCAAATGAATAAATAAAATCTTTAAAAAAAAATCTTGTGGAAAACATGCATGAACACATTGGGGGAATTTCAGCAGAGAGATGAAAACTATAAAGGAGGCTAGAATTAAAATACATTAACAAAAATGAAGCATTCTATTGACTAATTCCTTAATAGACACAACAATCCTAAGGAATATAAAAATTAATGAATTGGTCAATAGAAATCAACTGAAACATAATGAGAAAAGATAGTAGAAAAATAAAAACAGGACAAAGCATCTAAGCACTGTAGGATAATATCCAAAGGTCAAAGTATCAGATGTGTAATTTGACTCCTAGAATGCAAAAGGAGAGGTAATGAAACATATTTCATTATTTAAAGACATAATGATTGGTAATTTTCCAAAAATAACATAAAACATGAACCACGGATCTAGAAAACTCAGAGAATACCAAGTGGGATAAAAACACATGCACACACGTACACACACATCATATTCAAACTGCTAAAAACCAAAGAAAAGAGACAATCTTTAAGGAAGCTTGACAACAACAACAACAAAACACTCCCCCCCCCCCCGCCAAAAAAAAAAAAAAAAAAACATACACTGAAGATCAAAGGTAGAAATATGACAGACTTTTCATTAGAAACTATGCAAGCTAGGGTGCCTGGGTGGCTCAGTAGGTTAAGCGTCTGCCGTTGGGTCAGGTCATGAACCTGAAGTCCCAGGATCTAGTCCTGCATCAGGCTTCCCACTCAGCAGGGAGTCTGCTTCTCCTTCTGACTCTCCCCCTTCTCGTGCTTTCTCTCTCTCGTGCTCTCTCTCTCAAATAAATGAGTAAAATCTTTAATTAAAAAACAAACTGAGGACTTCAGAGGGGAGGGGGGTGGGGGAATGGGATAGACCGGTGATGGGTAGTAAGGAGGGCACGTATTGCATGGTGCACTGGGTGTTATACACAACTAATGAATCATTGAGCCTTACATCGGAAACCGGGGATGTACTGTATGGTGACTAACATAATATAATAAAAAATCATAAAAAAAAAAAAAAAGGAAAAAAAAAAAAGCTACACAAGCTAGAAAACAAGAAGGGAATATCTTCAAAGTACTGAGAAGCAAAAGGCCAACACAGATTTCTACATCCAGTGAAAATATCTTTCACGGATAAGACCTAAAAAACGATATAATTCTTGATCAACAGACCTACAGTAGAAGACATATTAAAAGAAATTCTGTAGGCAGATGAATATTCTAATAAACAGGAACCTGGATCTACAAAAAAGTTACAAAGTTCTCCAGAAATAATTAAAATGAGAGTAAATATAATTTTTTCATATTTGTACTTGCTTATTATCTGCAAAATAAAAATAAAAGGAATATATTTTGGGTTTATAGCATATTCAGAAAGAAAATACGGGATAAAAACAGCACAAAAGGCAAGACGGAATCACTGAACTGTAAGTTTCTTCTAATGATATAGAACGATATGATATTATTTGAAGTTACTATAATTAATTGATGATATGTTATAAACTCAAGGGCAACAAGTAAAACATTTAAAAAATGTATGAAATGAAACCAATAGTAGAGATTAAATAGATTGATAAAAAAGTCCATAGACATAATTGTCTATACTGAAAAAATCCCAAAGAATTTTCAAAGGTCTACTAGAACTAATAAATGGAAAGTTTCAGGACAGAAAGTCAATCTATAGATCATTCTATATGCTAGTAATGAGCAATCAGAAATTGAACTTTAAAAATATCATTTAGAGTAGCACCAGTAAATATGAAATACTTGGGTACGTATCTAACAAAATATGTGTAAGGATTATATGCTGATAACTACGAAACCCTGGAAAAAGATAGAAAAGAATATGTAAGTAGATGGTGAGCTACATCACGTTTATTTATAGGAAGTCTCATTACTGTTAAAATATGTCAGTTTTCCTCAAACTTATCTGTAGATTCAACACAATCAAAATTCCAGCAAGATTTTTTGTTGTTGTTGGAACTGACAACCTGATTCTATAATTATCTGGTAGGGTAGATATATTTTGTCTTATAAATATAAATATAACACAAAATGTAAAGAGTCACAGTATTTTGAAAGGGAAGAAATTTAGAAGTTTCACTCTGTCTGATTTTGAAACTTGATATAAAGCTGCAGTAATTCAAAACAGTGGCAAATACAGAGTCCAGAAATATATATATGTGCAAAAAGTGATTTAAGACTGATCATATATTCAAATGGAAAATGGAAAAGTATAAAGCTTCAAGAAGAAAACAGGAGAAAAACATTGTTTTTTGGGTTAGGCAAAGCTTTCTTAGATACAATGCCAAAAACATGATACATGAAAGGGAAAAAATGAAATATTTGGCTTCTTCATTAAAACACTTCCATTCTTCAAAATATTTTTAAAAAGAGAATGGAAAGTGAAAGACCAAGAGAAAACATTCGTAAAACACGTATCTGCTGATGGATTTATATCCAGATGTAGTATCAGAATTCTAAGATAGTCCCCATGGTTTTTGCCCCTTGATGCATAAACTCTATATAATCCCCTCTCCTTGAGTCTGGGCAGAGCCTTTTAATATGATAATTCCTTGATTAGATAACATGATAAGGGAAATGTGATAAGACAATCGCTTTGGTGCTAGGAACCCATCACAGAGAATGGAGAGAGATTCTGAGTAAGCAGCCCGGTTGTTAGGAGGCTACTTGGCTAGTCTTCAGAGTGGCCTCTAGGAGCTGATTGCAACCCCAGCCAAGAGCCAGGAAAGAACCATGATCTCCGTCCCACCTACAGCAGCAAGAAAGAATTCTGCCAACAACCTGAATGAGCTTGGACAAGGATCCTGAGCTCCAGATCAGACCAGAGTAGAATGCAACAGCTGACACTGTGAATTAGCTTATAAAACTATGAGCAGAATCCAGACTTTTGACATGCAGTAACCGAGTGATAATAAATGGGTGTTATCACCAAGTTACTGGTAATATACACAGCAGTAGGAAACAATACACTACAAGATATGAAAAACATACAAAACCAATAATAAAATAACACAATTAAGGTTTGGCAAAAGATTTGAGCAAATACTTTACTAAGTCAACATCATTAATCACTAAGGATGCAAATTAAAGCCATCAATGAGTGAGATACCACCAAATATTTAGTGAACCAACAAATGAAAAATTTCCTATAAATACCAAGTGGTGCCAAGCGGTGGTGAGGACTCAGAGCAGTGGGAACTCTCACACATTGACTATGAAAATGAAAAATGATGTAGTCACTTTGGAGAGCAGTTTTGCAATTTCTAATAATTATGCACTTATCATAGGGCCCAGAAATTCCACTCAAGGGAAATGAAAGCTTAAGTTGACATAAAAACCTATACTCCATGGTTAATAGTGGCTTTTCTCAATGTTACCAAAAACTGGAAACCACCCAAATGTCTTTTCGCTGGTCTATTAGGTTTCTATTGGTGCTGCAACAAATTGCCACAATTTTAGTGGCTTAAAATAACACAGATTGATCATTTTATATTTCTGGTGGACAGACGTCTACTTAGCTGACTCTCCAGGCTAAGATCAAAGGGCTATGTTCCTTTTTGTAGATTCTAGGGGAAAATGTATTTGCTTAGTTATCCGGGTGTTGACAGAACCCAGCTCCATGTGGTAGAAGACTGAGGTCTAGTTTTCTTGCTGGCAGTCAGCTGGGTTCCACTGTAGCTCCTAGAAGCTCCCCTCTGGCTCTTGCATGTGGACCCTGCATTCCAGAACCAGGAACAAGGCAGCAGATCCTTCTGACTCTGCCATGTCTCCAATTCATGTGATTATATTTGTCCCAGGATTACCTTCCCACCTCAAGGCCTGTAACTTCAGTGCATCAGCAAAATCTCTTTTTACCATGTAAGGTAACATACTTAGTTTTTAAGGATTAGGTGTATGGCTATTTTTAGGGAGACATTTAACCTGCCTCCCACAATTGGCGAATGAATAAATACAATATAATAAATCCATACAATGGAATGCTACTCAGGAAATAAGTGAGTTGATACACACAACAACATGAATAAATTCTAAAAGTTTTTGCTAAGAAAGCCAGATTCAAGAAGCTGCATATTGTATTCCTCCATTTATTTGACATTCCAGAAAAGGCAAAACTCTGGATAGAGAAAACAGACCAGTGGTTGCTCAGAACTGGGGACCGGGGGAGGACACTGGGCAGAGGAGTTCCTTGGGAGGCTGGGGCTGTGCTGTGTTCTGCTCATGGTGGTCACACAACTGTATGCATTTGTCAAAATTTGCAGAACTGTACATTAGAAACTGTAGATTTCAATGTTAACATTCTACCTTAATAAAATGAGTGTATTTTTAACTGAGAACTTTATGTAAAATTTACCTCAATGGAGGAAAAAAAAAAAACAAAAACAGAAGCTCAATTCCACCAATACCTGTAAATAAAAAGGATAAGCTTCTAAAACCATGAGAAAGGACAGCAGATATTGAAGATTTTGTAGATGATCACACGCCTTTGAAAATGTGAAATTCCCATGAAATAAATGAGCTGAATGTCTGCATCTGAGATAGACGTTGAATAAAATGGAGAGCAACCCAGATCATTTTATAAGGCTAGTATAACATTGATTAAAAAAATAAAAATATAGAAGCCAAAGATAAGCACTAGACAAATATCTGCCATTGTAGTTCATCTATCATCTATCTATCATCTATCATCTATCATCTTCATAAACAAATATTACTATATCAAACAAATCGCTAATGAATTGGGAGAAAAACAAAAAGAAAACTGTAATTTATTTAAAATAGAATATCTTCTATATCTAAATGCAATATCCTTTTAAAACTCAAAAACAATAAACAAAACTGGAGAACCAGATAGCTCCTTTAAACAAATTAGCAATCAAGGCAAATGAGCAAAACCATATAATGATCATGGGGCTGATAACCTCAAAACCTAGGATACACGTGTGTGAGATAGATGCTTGTAACTAAGTAAGCTCAGAGTCTCAATTTGGGAGTGAGAGGGATACTCATATACGTGTAAATACTTTGTGATGGGTGCTGAGACAGAGGGTAAGGTCTGTTTCTCTGTGGCTTTTGGGGTAGAAATAACCTCTCTAGTGAATATTGTAATGGCTATAATGGAAAATTAGGGAATTTGCATCACAATAGATTTACTAATATTTGAGAGCCTGCTCTGTGCAGAGTGCAGTGAGACATACAGTCGTCACATGAATCTGGCATCTAGAGTTCCAGGCACTGCTCCAGGTCCTGGAAATACAGACACTAAAACTGACAAGCTCCCTACCTTCTTGTAAAGACAGACAATCAACAACTAAACAAATCCAGGGTTGATACTAATATACTCTATGATGGAGACTATGAGGAAAGTAAGAATGGTGCTCTTACACTAACAGATTGATTAAATAATCCAACTAATAATTATTGAAAAAGTGATTTTTATGTATTATGTACCATTCTAGTCTTCGGGGATACCACAGTCTACAAAATCAATGAGGTCTATATCCTCTTAGACTTTACATTCTAATGAGAGGATATAAAAACAAACATATTGACGGGCACCTGTTTTACACTGAGTGACCAGAGAAGTTCTCTCTAGAAGAAGTCTGTCTACTGTGAAACCTTGATTGTGAGGAAGGAACAATCCATTCAAATACCCATGGCATTCCAGGTAGAAAGGGTACTTGATCAAAGCATCTGGGGGAAGTCCTACAGCCCAGTGAACAAGAGTATCGATGCACAAGAAATGAGAAAGTCTGGTGGGCCTTCCCCAGCTCTAGATTTTAGTCTCAATAATGGGGATTTGATTTTAATCTCAATAATGGGGAGCTACTGATGAGTTATAACATGGGAAAGAAATGGCAGGTAGTAGATCTTAAAATGGTCACTTTGTTCCGGGGATAATGGGCTGAAGTGGGGAAAAGTGGTAGAAAGGAGACAACTTAGAAGGTTTTTATGGTAGTTGATACTACTCAGTATAGGGACTTTGATGAGACTGTTGGAACTGGGTGGGGACGCAGACATAGATGGATATGTTCATTTGTTTGGTTGGTTGGTTATAGCAGTCATGCAGTCAGATATGCCAAATGACCTTCTCCAGGTCATAAGCTAGTAAGTGATGAGTTAGCATTTGAACTCAGTTTAAATCTCTTCTCTCAACGCCAGGAAGGATAGTTGAATTTACATCTGCACATGTCAAAGATTACTTCTTAGTCCTAGGATCAAGCAAAACATATTGCTGGCCTCATTTCTGTTTCCCTACTCCCACTCTTTCTCTACCTGCTCTTTACTGGAGTGTGGAAATGGTGGAGTACGTTTGCTTCAGGCCCATCTGGAATTAGACACGGAACTAGATAGACACACACGAGGAATGAAAGATGGATGTTTTGAATATAAAGGGCCATCAGACCCCGGGTGGCATAGAGTCTTGGCTCAGTTGACTGAACAGTTTCTGACTTGTGCAAAAGGAAATCAGTCACGGCCATGTGAAGAATGGAGAAAGACCAGTGGAGTTTGAAAAGTTTAGTCAAGAATGTGTTGAGCATAGAATGTCTGATTGGCTGTTGAGTGCGTGGAGCTTAATGTCAACAGAGTCACCTGGGTTAGAGATAAATAGTTTGAGGGGTCATCACCATATGGACAACGTTTGTAAATTAGAAGGTGGTAATCACTGGACTTTGAAGACAAGTTTAAAAACTGCAGTGAGCCTGACGAACTGTTTTCAACTTCACCCATTGGAATAAAGTCTATCTTGTGCTAGGAGATCCTGTTGACAGGGTAAGTTTCTAAGGAAATATTCTCTCTGCTGAGCAAGGTTAGTTATAGAGAATTTCAGGGTTTATATTTGTCATATCTAAATGGCATTTCTTTCAAGCACATAAATGGTCTTTACTGACAGGAAGCCGTGCAAATGTTCCCCTTTCACAATTTTCTGAAATTGCTGGTTATTTTTAGAGAGAGTCAGGCATTAGTGAACTCAATGCTGGAAACAAGTCTTTGATAAACTGACAGTTTAAAATTCAACATAAATTGCACCATTTCCAATACCAATAATTCCAGCAGACTTCTACATTTTGTGTTATAATTTTCAATAACATTTAAAAAATATGTTCTCAAGAATTCAGAGTGTTACCAGGGCAACCATCACCCTGGTTTTATAAGTGGGTAAGCTGAGGCACTGGAGGGTGAAGCGACTTTTTCAAGGCCCCAGAGAAACTAACAAAGAGCCCAACTCACTTGACTCTTATCAGCTCTTCGCATTATACCATTTTCAGTCCCCTTGATAATGATGAGAGCACTCTTATTATGTATTCAGTGAGCAAATCAAGACATGATCATAGTTTAATTTTAATAATTTATGATTCTTCATAATGTTTCAGGTCTGTGTTCTAGAAGATATCAGATACATTCTGAAAATTTAGGTGATACGTATTTTCTTTTCTTATTAAGAATGCTAGGCTAATAAGCTGATGGGAAATCAGGCTGCAGTGGAGGTGCAGTAGAGGTAGAAAATTAGTCATCTCTTATTGATAATATAGTCTGGAACACAGGAAATGACAGTAAGTTTTGTTTTTCCAGTGGCTTTTAAATGATGCTGCAAATTCCCAATACCTGTTGACTAAAACAGATGATTCATATACTTGCTTGAACTTCCCTTTGAGAAATTTGATGGTCAAGGGCTGTCAGGCAAGACTATAGCTATAGATTACCAATACTGTTTTAATAAAACAACCAAAGAGTTATTTTTGAATCTATACGATATTGTTGGTCCTTTAAAGCCATATTAAAATGAGCCCCATGGAATTAACAGCTAATCAGAAAAGCACTTGCACTAAAAGCAACCACAATCTTCTCTCCTAAAGATGTAGAAAATAATGATAAAAACAAAAGCCTCCAGGGGCGCCTGGGTGGCACAGCGGTTAAGCGTCTGCCTTCAGCTCAGGGCGTGATCCCGGCGTCATGGGATCGAGCCCCACATCAGGCTCCTCCGCTATGAGCCTGCTTCTTCCTCTCCCACTCCCCCTGCTTGTGTTCCCTCTCTCGCTTGCTGTCTCTATCTCTGTCAAATAAATAAAATCTTTAAAAAAAAAAAAAAAAAAAAAAAAAAAAAAAAAAAAAAAAAAAAAAAAAAAAAAAAAACAAAAGCCTCCAAAAGGGAAACTGAGAGAGCCAGGGCACGTTTTGGTGGTCTTCTTCATGTCCAAAGCTTGAGGCCTCAATCCCTTCCCCTGTGCTTTTGAATGCTGCAAAGAGCTTGGATGAAGTTATCAAGATATGTGTGTTTCATACCTGCAGGCTGCTAGAGTGGGTCGGGGTGGAGGTGAGGGAGAGGAATTGGTGTGTCTGGGCTGGGTGCGATGCATCTGTTATTGCTACATGTTTGACATACTCTATCATGCTTCAGCATCACAACAGCCTTGTGATATGGGTGCCATGATCCCCACATTACTGCTGAGGAACCGGAACCTAAGACAATTTAAATAATAGATTCGAGATTCTACAGTCATGAAAGGACTTGGAGTTCAATCTCAAGTATTAAGTATGCAAAACCCATTTTTGTTTTCTTGCCTTTTCCAAACTCAGTTTCTTGCAAACTTGGTCCTTGATGGATGTGTTTCTCCTTTTCCTCATGGACCCTTCCCAAACATTTTTCAAGAAAAAGACCTCTCCCTGTGGGTAATGAGGGGAGTACTTCTTACTGGCTCTGGTTTTCCTTTCCAAAGTCACTTCTCAGCAGCTTCTTTTAGCTCTCAAGGGTGATTCAGCTCCTAGCCCATAGTGGCCCTGGCTTTGTGGGTCTCTGGGAAACTCCATACAAACTCTTCCTGACCAATGGATCAGGGAGTCAGCATTTTACTGCGACAGGAGGCTTCTTATTTGGACAGACTCTCAAGTGTCCATTCGGTACAATAAACTCAAGGATCTGTCATTTGTAGGCCCTTACTCTTTCCTCAGAGCCTAGTATGATGAACTGTGTATGCCTCTTTAATTGAACATTTATATACCTTCTGTGGAGATTTTCTTCCTTTGGAGATTTTCTTGACCAGGATAAACGCCTACCCCATCTACGCCCTTGCAGGTTTCTTGCAGTCCTGTTCTATGGTTGCATTCTGAAGACTTGTCTTTCCCTAGAGTAATGTCCTGTCCTCCAACTCACCATCCTCTTCAGGATGATGTCAAAACTCCCAGCATGCCACTCGGTGTTTTTGGCAAACTGGATTTCTCTTTCTTTCTGCTGAATCTTTTCTTTCTCTTCCTTCTATTTCTTACTTTACTTCTCTCTACTTTAGATACTTCAAACTACTCATCTCATGCCTTTTTTTTTTTTTTTAAATTTCTGGCCTCAGAAACCTTGCTCCCTGTCCTCAGAATGCTCCAGTACTGTTCTCCACTGCAAAACTCACACTCTTCTTTAAAACAACAATTCAAATGTTATTCCCCCTCTGAAAGCTTTTTCTAATTCCTCAATACAGATTTAGTGATAATTTCCCTTGGAGTTTCATAGTACTTGACATGTGTTTCTGTTGTTGAAATCAGTGCTTTCCTTTACACTTAATTGTACTTTTTTCCTAGAATGTGAACTTTAGAGGTCAGGTATTCTAACTTATTTTTCTAATCCTCTTTGCCTATGACACAGCCTCTTCACTCCTTCCTGGTAGGTAGATTTATAATGTGAGACCTGAATTGATATATTTAGACTTTATTTTACTTATACTTTAGCTTATCATTTTTAATAATACTTTTTTCCCCACCTTCAAGCAGCACCATATACAATTTGTGGGGTCTGGTAAAACAAAACAAAACCCAGACCTTTAAAAATTGTGAACATGTATCAAGCACTTAGTAAATAACAAGAACTTTTTCAGGCTTTTTACATGCATTTTTCAATCTAATTCTTAACCCTATGAAGTAGAAATTGTTATTATCCTCATTGTACAGATAAAGCATTGCTATTTAATTGTTTACAAGAGATTCTGTTGAAGGAAAAATAGCATTCTGATTACCTTTTTTGGAACATACTAGATATAATATAATTGGTTTGTAGGGTAAGGAGATTAGTCTACTGTGGAGTCCAGGGTCAGGACCAGATAAAGTTGAACCTTATAAGCAGCAAAGAACATAAGCTAGAATTGCGATTAAGTTTCCAGATCAGAGTCTGGGTGTATAGTTAGGATAAAAGCAGTGAGGAGATAAGAGTATAGGGATGTAGGGATGAGGATCCAGATATATGACCTCATTTCTTATATGCAATACTTGACTCTGGCCATCCTAACCAGTCGTCCTTCTACTGATTTTAATATGTGCTGGGTGCAGGACTAGCCAATGACCACCATTTTTTGCCCCTTGAGCATGCCTGCGATTACAATGGTTTAGAGGACTTTTATTGTTCCTCAGTATGAGAATTTGAGTACCTTGCCCAAAGCCACACAGAGAGTAACTGGCAAGGTGACATTCTGTTTTGTGGGGTCCAGAGTAGTGAACTTGAGCGAGAACAGTGTGTCTAACACAGCTACTTGAATTGTTCACACCTGAGTTTCCCCATTTTCTCAGTTCTACACTTTGGAAATCAAATGATCAAGCACGATTTGGTGGATTTAATGGACTCAGCTTCCCCTTTGTAGGCTATACAAATTGTAGATTCACCAATGTCAGTTTCTGGGTCTACTATATTTGTGTTATTTAAAGTGTAACCGAGATACACAGATAAACTTTCTTTTAAGAGGTTTTTCTTTTCTGAGATGAATCCTGTGTATTTTGTTTACCACTTCTACCCAGCCATTTCCAATTGCATTCTTTGGGTCCTTTCTCCCTAGTTTATAATGCCCTCCAATTTAGAACAGCATATTTAGTTAATATGATTTATCTTCCTTAAAATTAATGAAAATGAGAAGACCGAAAGCAACATTGAACTCTCTGACAGCTCATTCTAACTCAAAATATTGATCAAATCAATCTTTGTGTTATTTTATTGTTTACAAGAGATTTTGTTGGAGGCAAAATGACATTCTGATTACCTTTTTTGGAACATACTAGATATAATATAATTGGTTTGTAGGGTAAGGAGATTAGTCTACTGTGGAGTCCAAGGTCAAGACCAGATAAGGTTGAACCTTACAAGCAGCAAAGAGCATAAGCTAGAATTGCGATTAAGTTACCAGATCAGAGTCTGGGTGTATAGTACAGGATAAAAGCAGTGAGGAGATAGAGTATAGGGACGTAGGGAAAAGGGTCCAGATATATGACCTCATTTCATATGTGGGAGACTTGACTCTGGCCAACCTAACTAGTCTTCCTTCTCCTGATTTTAATATGTGCTGGGAGCAGGACTAGCCAATGACCACCATTTTTTTCCCTTGGGTATGCCTGCAATTACAATGATCTAGAACACTTTTATTGCTTCTCTGTATAATGTCAGTTATATATATATAAACATGTTGGTTGGAAATGCTGCCTCATAAAACAAGCATTTCTGGATAGCATACCAGAGATGATATCAATGTAAATTCTGAAGCTTCATCACTTTGGGGAGTATGACAAATGTAATTTGCTCCATGAAACTTGGCAACTAACTAAATACCTCCCCAGTCTACAAAATGACCAGGCTTTGTGCATTCAGAAACCATAAGGCTTTGACAATGATGGCAGAACAGGAATGAAATACAAAGGCATTTGATCAAAAATGGTCAAATTTCCATCTAGCCTTCATAAATCTCAAGGATGCCAATATCAGACTGTGTAATGGACATCCTAAGGAGTCTCAAGTTTCCTTTATAGTGACATAATGTGAACTCAGTTTGCAAGATCCTTTACATAATCATTTTGAAGCTTGGGAACATACATGTGCATTTGCCTTAAGAGAGCATGAGAGTGCAAGACAGACCTGCAAAACCAGTGGTAAAATGCAGTTGTATTTAGCGTTATCCTTTCTGTAGAATATAAAATAATCGTTTAGAAGGCCATTGAGTTTTCATATGAACTCTCTTCATCCAATCGATCCTCTCAATCAGTCTAAGAATGGTAATTTGCATTAGGAGAAAAACAAGGAACTTAATCTAAAAAGAGTAGGTTGAAGCTTAGCTCTTCCCTTTAGTGTCCGTGAGATCTTTTACGATTTAATTGCATATGCCTGTGTTTTGCAACTGGAAAGCTTAAAATATGTACCTCAAAACAACTACAACTATTCCGATCAACAAACGAGACTTTTCTTTTCCAGTCTACTGGTGAGAGCTCATTGCTAGTGAGGCTGAGGTGGAGGTTAGATCATTTACTTCTGGTTGTATCAGTGTCTTGACCTTATAGGACAGTGCTGCTCTGAAGATGGCATGGGGGGTGGTTTGAGTGGAGTGACATGAAAAATACGATGGGTTCATTGCAGTCAGTCTCTATTACTAAGAGGCAAAAGTCTCTATCTCCATGATTCAAGTCATAGGGAAGCTAAGTTTATAAACCCATCATGGCTATAATGACTCTATTTGGGGCATTATGCATTCAAAATCTATTAAATACAAGACTCTTAAGTGGGAAGTAGAGACTGAGAGTTCAGCCACTACTTCCTCAAATTCTTATCTCTAGAGGCATTCTTGTGGAATTTGAGAGTAGAAGAGATCTCCTATAAATTTCTCTTAATTTTTGAATTTTGAATATAAAAAGATATTGGGGAGCGTGTATTCCTCATTTTACGAAATATTGAGCTTTGGAAAATAATAGCAAAGCTATCAGTGGGATCCATAAGAGTATTCAGTTATCCATTCTCTAGGTATATATTTGAAAATACGATCAAATCTACACTAAAAATTTTTTTTCCAGGTGATTCATCTTGATCCATTAAACCATGAAGTCACAAACCCATGGGTATTAAGAAAATTATTCAACAGATTATATTAAAAGAGTTGGATTAGAGGAAAAATTCTCCACAAATCATTTAACTTTATAATGCACCACAGTTAATTTCAGTTGTGTAAAGTGTTTTTAAAAAGGTGAAATTACAAGCGGTGACACATATACATATTTTATTTTGCAAAGAACATGAACTTTATAAGGTTATAAACAATAAGAAAAAATCTGAAGGCAAAGGCTGATGTATTTGACTACATTAAAATGTAAAACTTTAATATATTAAAAACATTTGTATCACTTATAAAATGTAAGTTGATATATTTTTTTTGTGAAGCATTCTTACATACTAGTAAGAACTAAAACTAAAAAAAAAGTATGCCAAAAAATTTACTGAAGGAGAAATACAAGTTGCTAATAAGCACAATTAAAAATTTGCAAAATTATCAGTTATTACAGATGTAAATTTTAAATGAAATGATACTACTTTTACTTATTTAATAGAAGAAGCAAAAAAGAGATCAATGATTTCAAAAGTATAATAAGAGGAATATAACATATATAATTGTTGTTGTAAATAGTATAACATTTTAATGGAAATATGTAGTACTATGGGTTGAGCCGTAAAATATCCATATTGTTGTGCCTATAATCTTTACTTCAGGTAATATATTCCACAGTATTATTCAGAGATCCATAAGAAGAAATGAACCTACATAGCAATGAAAAGGGATGTGCTAAACAATACAAAAATCGTTTATTAAGAGTGCAGTCATCTGGGGCGCCTGGGTGGCACAGCAGTTAAGGGTCTGCCTTTGGCTCAGGGCGTGATCCCGGCATTATGGGATCGAGCCCCACATCAGACTCCTCTGCTATGAGCCTGCTTCTTCCTCTCCCCTGCTTGTGTTCCCTCTCTCGCTGGCTGTCTCTATCTCTGTCGAATAAATAAATAAAATCTTTAAAAAAAAAAAAAAGAGTGCAGTCATCCATTACAAATATGTATCCATTGTGCATCTGTTGTAAATGTTTTCAAATAACATTTACTGTTAAAGTAATACTCTAGAGACACCTGGGTGGCTTAGTCATTTAAGTGTCTGCCTTCGGCTCAGATCATGATCCCAGGGTCTTGGGACTGAGTCCCATATCGGGCTCCTTGCTCAATAAGAAGCCTGCTTCTCCTTCTGCCTGCAGCTCCCTCTGCTTGTGCTCTCTCTCTCTCAAATAAATACATAAATAAAATATATTTTTTAAAGTGATACTCTAATAGTTTTTTAACATTTAAAAGAAGAGAGCCTAAGTGGAAAGAAGAGAGTAATTGAGGTTGTAGAGCAGGAATAACATTTTTATAGTGCAAACCTGGGAAAGACTAGAGAGACTGCATCAAAATGTAGCAGAATTTTAGGAATGTGTTCCTCTGTTACACAGAAAGGAGTTATGAAGTGAATGAGGGGTTTAATGAGCTAGGTTCAGCTGTGCAAGCTCTGTAACTATGGGAATGGGAGGATGTTTATAAATCAGCCTCTGGTAGGCTTTGAGGTCTAGCTCTTAGCAAAGTTTAGTTAAATATAGTGGTAACTTTGAAATCAGTGGGGTGCGTGCATGTGTGTGTGTGTGTGTATGTGTGCACAAGGCTATATAACAAGTGTAAGGTTGTATAATTTGTAAGAAGTCAGGAGTTGCACAGTAAATTTTAGAAGCAGGCCTACTTTAGAACAGGTCTACTGTCAAGCTATCATTGACAATATGCCAGAGAAAGAAGCCAAAGAAGACTCTGACTCAACCCAGGCCATAATACTGCTCAGCCAGAGGCTCCGCATCTGAGTAGGTAACATTGAAAGTTAGTCTACTGTCAAATCAGAAGTCAAAGGCGGCAAGATGGGAGATGGGGATTAAGGAGGGCACTTGTTATGATGAGCACTGGGTGTTGTATGTGAGTGATGAATCACTGAATTCTGCTCCAGAAACCAATATTGCCCTGTCTGTTAACCACCTAAAATTTAAGTTAAAAAAAAAATAATTTTAAAAAAGTTGTAGCATGAAACAAAACAAAATGAAAACAAAGGCTGTAAGAGTGAAATAGGGATCAGATATAGGATATAGGGTAACTGGTAGTGTAAGAGAGCCCTGTGGGTAATGATCTATAAGTATTACGGTGGCTTTTTTTTTTTTTTTTTTGAGTCAATGTCTGCACCTGGTGCACAGTAGAAATGCAGATAATAGGAAAGAACTGCTGAAGTGAGCAATCAGAAAATGAATAGATTTGTTTATGTTGTCATTTGAATTATCAGCTTAATGCTTTGTTAAATGTTTTTATTAGGGTTTCCCGACAAATAGAATTCATTTAAAGAATTCATGCTGTGGCCAAGGCAGTACTCAGAGGAAATTTACATACTTAAGTGCTTTCATCCAGTTAACAGAAAAATTCAAAGCATTCGGATACTGTTCAGAAGGAAAAGGAAAATTGCAACAAAAACTAAAAATGTAGAAGTAAATGAATAAGAGTAATATAAAAAATAAGGTTTAAGAAAAACAGTAGCTTTTCTTGATAAAGTCAAAGCCAGTTATTTGATAGGACCAATAAAGTAACTAAAAGCTGGTAAGTCTGAAAAGAAAAAAGAAAACATAAATAATAGTATCAGGAATGAGAAAGACGGTATACCTAGAGTTAGGGAGTAAAAAACATTAGAATATTTTATATGATATCATGCCAATATGTTGGAAAATGTGTATAAAATGAGTGATTTTTGGAAAATATAAACTATAAATTAATCCAAGAAGTGATACAAAACCAGTATTGCCCTTGGTTTAAAAAATTGCAGTGTTAGTCAAAAGATCTATCCCTCAAAAATAAATGAAGCCCAGGTTTTTTAAATGTTGAGTGTTGTGAAATATTATAAACATATGTTTAAATTTGCTCCATGCAAGGAAGAAAGATACACAACTTCCCATTTTATTAAATAGAGCTTGTATAAACTTGTGATAAACAAAGTAGATTAACAAAAGAGGAACGTTTTTTAGACCAATTATAATTCGAATATAGATGCAAATGTGTAAATAAAATATTGTCAGTGCATTTGAATATTATTTAACAGGGCCTTAAAGTCATATAAATTGAACAACTAAGACATGTCAGCAATGCTAAGATATTTCAACTTCAGGAAATCTATTTTCCTGAAATATAGTTTGCACTCAGAAGGAGAGAAGTATGGGTTTTTTTAATGAAAAGCAAAACAAGATTTCCCGCTTTTTCCTATGATGGATTAACAGGTACTGGATTACTTCTACATTTAATAACTAATTCCTGGAAAAAACATATAAAAATTTTTTCTTAGATATTGGACAATAGACAGTACAAGAATATGATCCCTGAGAAAAGAAAAACAAGCGAGATGAGACGAACAATTGACCAGCTTAGCTCCTGAAGAGAGTTGCCAGGTCGTATTACAGGAAGAGTGAATCCAATCAACTGGATAGAAAGTAGAAAAAAGCAAGAGAAAGATTTGATGAACGATACAAAAGATAGTTTTTTGAAAAGAGCAATAAAATGCATAAACTGTAGGTTAGATTAATTAGGAAAAAAATAAGAGAGAAAGAGAAGCGGAAATTACAAATACAGGGAAACAGCGGTGCAAATCCTACAGGCATTCAAAAGATGAAAAGAGAATATTATGAGCCACTTTTGCTAATTAATTCAAAAACATTGTTTGAAAGGACAAATTTTAATCCTCATGCAAAAAGAATTAGGGTAAAAAAAAGTATATGAACAGAAAGTTCACATAAAAAATAAAACATGACTCACTCATCCTCTATTATTAAACTTTAACTTGGCATAAACCCTTTAGAAGGCAATTTTACAATATCTAACAATTTAAGTGCTCATAATATATTTTAACCTAGCGTTTACAGTTTTAAAAATTTACTTTGAAACAGCCAAATATGCACCTTACATCAGGCACTGTTCTAAGAGTTAGGTATAAAATAGCGGTGAAAACAAATTCCTTATCTTACCAGCACTCTGATTTCCTTGGGCAGACTGACATTAAATAAGAATCCCAACAGCCGAATGCCATGCACAATTACAGACCATGACTGTTGGTTCCTTGAAGTGTAGAATTCCATACAAGCCCATAACAGAGGAAGGATACATATACATACATGTATAAATACACTGTGCGCACAGAGTCCCAACTGTGACACGTTTGTTAACATTATACTCATACATAACGAGATAGACCTAATTTAGTAACATGAACATTTCTGTAAATGATAATTTATGTGAAAAAAGTTTCTAAAATAGTGTGTATAATCTGATCTTACTTGTTTAAATATATTTCTCAGCTCTTCCTGAAATTTACATTCATCTCAGCCTTTTCTCTAAGGATTCTCAGAGGTTAATTTGTCCCTTAAGCAAGTGTTTGCAAGTGGGATCAGCGACTTCACATGCCAATGTTAATATTTGACAGAATACTCCACCATACTTCACACTGTGTTCTGAAACCAAATGAGGAATCAATGATCTAAAGACAAAACATAGTGATGGACAATGAGTAGCACAGAGCCGGGGGTAGAGTTAAATATGGGAGAAATGATGAAATATCATGGTTGGAAGGAAGAAATCTTATACTACCAATGTCACTTAATCAACATAGATTGTCTCTAAATTGTATCCTCTTTATCTTTTAAAAATATTTTCTGGATCTTAGATATGTCTCTTTTGTCATAAGATTATTTTTGTACCTTTCTTTGTTTATGTATCTCATTAAGAGCCAATTTATTAGTCTTCTCAAATAAATACTTTTGGTCTTGTCAGATTATGTCCATTTCATTTTTTTTAAGATTTTATTTATTTATTTGAGAGATAGAGAGTGAGTAGGAACAGAGGGGAAAGGGAGAAGCAGTCTCCCAGCTGAGCAGGAAGCCCAATGTGGGGCTTGATCCCAGGACTCTGGGATCATGACATGAGCTGAAGGCAGACACTTAATGGACTGAGACACCCAGGCACTCCATCAATTTAATTTTTTTTTAAATTTGTTTTGCTGTTCCTTTTCTACATTTTGCAAACGAATTCTTAGCTCATTAATTATTCAGTCACTCTTTTCTCACATTAGGAATTTAAAGCTATCATTTTCCCTCAAAATACTGCTTTGGTTTCATTCCACAAGCTCTTATATTTAACAATAAATTAGTTATATAATTTCTAAATCTCTTGATATATTAATTTAATATTTGTTAACCCATGAACTATTTCTAATGTAAAAAAACTAAGTGGAACATGTTCTAGTCATCTTTGTATTATTTATTTTTGTTTAATGACCTCCTCATCAGAGAATTTGCCATCTTTTTATAACTATCTATTTCTTTCAGGCTTTATGGTTATTTGAATGTTGGTGGATAGTATTTTGAAATATTCAATGTTTATCCATCAGGCCAATGTTGTTAAAATATTAAAATCCATTATCATCTTAGTTTTTTTCCTGCTAATTATTCCAGAATTGGGGTTTTATCATATACTTCTCAAATGATTTCCTCATATAGTCCTGTTGATTTTTGCTTTTTATGTTTTAGGACTATATTTTAAGCGTAAAAATCTACAGCTGTTATATCCTCCTGGTAAACTGAAATTTTATCATTCAGAAGTAAACCTGTTGAATTCTATTAAGAACTTTTTACCATATTGTGTATTTTGTATGATATTAACATAGCTACATCAACTTTCACATTTCATTCTTTGAAATCTGGCTACTTTCAACATTTCCATGTCTGTATGTTTTGTGGTCTGGTAATTTATGACTTTTAACTAGATTCAGTATGTTTAAATTCATTTTATTCTTCTTATGGGTGTATACAACACTATATTTCTAAGGATTTATTTTCTACTTCATCTAATCATTTTTTTCAACTTTAGGTGTTTGGTGAATGATTTTTATTTAAATGGATTCTTTTCTCATTTCATTTTTTTCTCTACTATTTCTATTTTTGGATTACTATTCCTTATTTTTAGTATGCATTATTAACTTAACCAAGTCTACATTTTGTGTGTGATTTGTAATCCTTTTAAATAACATACATTTAAAATGTTACCTCCAATCACATCCTCCAAATTGATATCTGATTCTTCTTTAGTATTCTAGCTTTATTTTGAATTTTTAATACCTCAGGTGGAATTATTTTAATGGTTTTATATGGACAGTGTTTGTTTAGACTACACACATATTTACCATTTTTTAACCAACCATTTTTTTCTTGAATGTCAGATATTCCTTCTGTGGTTATTTTCACTCATCTTTTAGGAATTCCCTTAGTTGACACTATTTGGTAGTAATATCTTAGTTTTTTTTTTAATTGAAACTGTTTTTGTTTTATTCTAATTTTGAAAGATATTTTTGCTTAGTATAAAAATTCTAGTTTTTTAATGTATAGTATAGGGAATACAATCAATATTATATTAACTTTATATGGTGACACATGGTAACTAGACTATTGTGGTGATGGGTCTGCAATGTATACAAATGTTGAGTCACTATGTTGTATTCAGGGAACAAATAGAATATTGTATGTCAATTATACTTTGATAAAAAAAGATTCTGAGGAATAAAAATATCTAGTTTGATAGTTACTATTTAAGCATTTTGATACATGTAAAAGTGCTTTCTCACATCTCATGTGTATCCATGAAGTAACACAAAATTCACTTAATAAAATCAAAGTTTTATTTAAGATGGCATGATTTGGAAAAAGAAAAGCTACCAAATATAATTATTTCAGTTTTAAAGAGACAAGCAGCAAAGAAAACATTGATTTCACTTGCACATGAAAATGGTCGATTATTATAAAATAAAAGCCTATCTTGTAAGGTGGCAAATACATAAGTCAATAAATAAATAAGCTTAGCAAATTCATTCCTCAGTTCATACTGGTTCAGACACTTATTCACTATTTCCTGAGAATCTAGCAGGAGTGAGAATCTATAAGATAGCTGAAAATACAAAAATATGTTCTAGAATATGCCCTTGGTTAGACAAGAACTCCAGAATGATGACTTGTGAATCATGTGAATACTAAAATGAATTTTATTTTTTCTGATGTGATTTCTAGAAATAATCCTAAAACTAGTTCCTAGAAAAAATGATATCTAAAGTCATAACTTGGGGCGCCTGGGTGGCTCAGTTGGTTAAGCGTCTGCCTTTGGCTCAGGTCATGATCCCTGGGTTCTGGGATCAAGCCCCGCATTGGGCACCCAGCTCCCCAGGAAGCGTGCTTCTCCTGCTCTCCCCTGCTCGTGCTCTATCTCTCACTGTCTCTCTCTCTCTCAAATAAATAAATAAAATCTTAAAAAAAAAAAAATAAAGTCCTAACAGTTTAAGATTCCACAACAAAGGAAGGCAGAAGCAGTTATGCTTTTGTGCAGAATGATCTTACTGATGTTAGCTAATAAGTCCCTAAGAGGGGAGGCTTTCAGTTGTAGAGCAGTATTTTAACATGTTAATATGTAGGTAACAGAAAGAACAGCTTTGCCATTGATGATTTCTCTGCCAGGGGAGCGGTTTACCCTGTAATTTAGGCAAGTAAGTTCACATTCTGAGGGTTAGTTTACTCATTAGTAAGTTTTTAAAAAAAATTATGATGATTATAAAAGCCTAAATTCATGCTCGTGATTACACTGTCCTTTATAAATGTTAATGTGTTGTGGGTTTTGCACATTTTTACTATGATAGCTTCAAAGAGAATCTAAAAAAATTTACAATAGTCATATACCCACTGCTTATATTCAATAATTATTTACTACTTACCTCACACATATACACAAATACGCTTACACACGTATATTCATGTGCACATACGTATTTATATATATGTGTGTGTGTTCGTGTATCTGAAAGCAAGTTGCAGGTCTCATGATTCACCCTATATATTTTGACATAATCTCCCAAGAATAAAGATATTATTTTATATAAACTACAACACTATCATCCCACACATGAGAATTAACAGTAATTACATGACATTATTCCATAACTTTTTGAAAGCCAGGATCCGATCAACGTTCATGCTTTTTATTGAAATATATCTCTTTTGTCTTTTTAAAATTTATCATGGTTCCAGTTTTTCTTATTGAATGTAGTTGTCTAGTAGAATGTCTCATTCTCTGAATTTACCTGATTATTACTTATGGTGGTTAACTTGTTCTCTTCCTCTGTTTCGTGTAAGTTGGACATTATGCCTAAAGGTTTTAAGATATGGGTAATTTTGGGCAATCCTATTTCAAAGACAGTGTTTTGTATTCCGTCTTATGTTATTTCAAGGAGCTTGTCAGGCTGTGCTATGGGTGGCACTGAGTGTGATCACTTGATTAAGGTGGTGATTACTGTACCGTTATTACTATAACATGAGGATCACTCCATTGTCAAAGAACATTTTCCCTTTTACAAATAGTAAGTGTTCTGCGGTGTGATGTTTTGGCACTGTGTAAAAATACTGTTTCCCAACATTGTAGCTAATGATTTTAACATTTACTCATGAGTCTTGTCAGAATCAAGTATTCATTGAATGTGGCAAAAATGGTAATTGATGGTTTTATTGGTTTCTTTCATTATTTACATGGCGTTCTTTTGTAAAGAAGAGCTTTATAACTGGGGATCAACTACAGATTCTCTTATAAAGACAGGATAATTCTTTCCCTATATCTACGGATTTTTGGAGTAAGGAGTCAGTGTAAGAGCTACCTCCGTTGGAGGCAGATTTTTTCTTGACAAGTATTACTGTGCTCATCATGTGCCTTCTCCAGCCCTTCTTTTGCTCTGATCCGCTCAGTGCATAGTGAACTCAATTTCCCAGGCTTCCTTGCCAAGTGGCCTCCAGGAAAGGTCATCCAGTAGGAGGGACCTATTGGAAGGCTGGAGGGCAAAGGCAGCAAGGAACCAGGGCCGGCCTCCCTCTTGCCCTGCCTTTTCCAATGGTGATGGCTTCTCCTCCTCGACTCCAGCTCTCTCCAGACATCCCTCTGTCGTCCCAGCTCACACTAGGGACTTCAATTTCATTCTCTCTCCCGTTCATGGCTCCACTGCTGGGCTCTGTTAAAATAACATCTTTGCACTTAATGCTGTTGGGGTATCATGGCTTCTAGCCTCTTTTGGTGGAAAGTAATAAAGATATATTTAAAGATCATATGTTCATATTGATATTCTCAATTCAAGTTCACCTTATACACCCTTTATCAACTTTTTGGATTATATTTTCTATTCTCTAATACTGCAAATTTGATTCCCAATAGCATGAACATTGTCTAATTTTCTGTATCCTACAACATCCTTTTTTGTTTCCTGGGCAACTTCTATCTGCAACACATAAAATAGTTATAATACAGAAAAGGCTGACATTTCTACCAACAGAAATAAAATCACTGATCATTGTTTAAGATTTTTAAGTTATTTTGCTTTTAAAATATATCCCAAGAATGTATTTCATTTTCAAAATCACCTGAAATGTTGATTTGTGAGTTTCGTTACTAGGTTGATATGCGATTATATATTTGATATACTTTTGTTTCTATTTGTTTTCATTTTTAGGGTTTGCATGTTCTTCTTTTAAAGCAGATTTTATTTTCTGACTATGTAAAACATTGATATGGTTTGAAAGGCAAAACTGTTTCCCCCTTTTCCCAAGTATGTGGAAGCTCCAGCACAAGAAATCCATTAACTCCCAGGATGAGAGGTGATTCAGTGTGTGCCTACCTTCCTGGTCTCAGTATCTGGACTTCTTGACATGAATAGAATTCTTTTTTTTTTTTTCCTTATAGCCCCATTCCATTTTTTTTTTACAAGAGTATTCTTCATAGTGCATGGAGAATTTTCATAATTGTATTGTGGGAGGCTTTCCAGATCCCTAAACTGTCAAATTGCCAAAATAGGATCTCTCAAGACTGTGTCCTATTTATCTCTATCAGAATCTAAAACAAATTTAGTTCCTTAGTACATGGAAATTGAATATGCTTGGCCCATTCTCTAATACTATGTATTTTCAACGATAAAGACCAGGGTTTCTCAATAGTGATGCTATTGACATTTTGAATAGAGTAATTCTTTGTTATAGGGGGCTGTCTTTTGTGTTATAGAATGGTTAGGAACGTATCTGTCTGGCCTCTGTCTCCTGCACGCCAGAGTCCCAGTCACGGCATTCAAAACTGTCTCCAGATGTCGTCAAATGTCCTTCAGGGGAGAAATCACTCCCAGAAGAGATCCACTAATATTGGACTATGTAAGACAGCATTTTGTTATGTCAATCATAGCAACATTCTCATACTTTTGAATATTAGTGTTTTAGTCAACATGGTTGTTGTTTGTGGTAAAATGAAATTGCCTGCAATTAGTTCTTGACTTGATTTTCTCCTTGACCCCTCCTTAAGGAGTAGCTATGCAAGTAGCTGAATCCCTTCCAAGTGATAAAAACAGTCCAGTGAGCATTAGAAAATACACTTTTCTCTGTATGGCTATAATTGAGGCCAATTGGTTTAGATAGCTTTCCTGCCCAGTGCCGGCTGAGTCTTGCCATGCTCTGCTTTCTCTTCTGAGGCAGTCTGTCACCCACCGCATTTCTGCCAGCACCAGTTGAAAAGGCACCAATTTTCATACAAATCTTAGAGTCAGTCTTGACTATGCAGTTGGTCCAGTCATGTGACAGGGATTTATTGGTTCTGGTAACAAAGGAAATGAAAACTCTGTGACAAGGCCATTAAGTCCCCATTCGTGAAGTTTACTTCGTATACTCATTAATGCAGCTTTTACTTTCCTGCCAGAATATTCGGTTTTCCTCCACTCCAGATCACTCCATTTCTATTGACTGATACTTTTAAGCTCATCAATTATTTAAGGGCAAGGGAAGCATTATTAATATGTCAAAAATAAAGTCTTTTGGAGAAGATACTCCATTCAGAGACGAGCTAAGGGAAATGCACACAGAAACAGGAACACCTGCCTCTTCTTAGACTGGTTAGCAAAGCACTAGCCTTGTTTCAACCAACAAACATCTGTTGAGAGTAAATCATGCACTTGGGCTTCCCAACGAGACCCAGGGCATGCCTCACCGGTTGTCATTAGGATGATCGAATGAGGGCATTTTCGAGAATGAAAGAAGCATCACGAGTAAATGCAGTGGATAACAGGCATAACCAAGACTGTCCCAGGCAAACCAAGATGAATTGGTTCCAGATTTGGTGATAAGACTGGGGAGATAAGTCACCTAATTGACCAGATTTTTATGGCCTTGTAGTTAGAGGTAGGACAGATGAAGCATTCTATCCGATTGAGGACAGTCAGAAACGTGCCAGATTCCTATGGGCTGGAGACGGGGTGAGAGGAGGAGCTAGAATTCATGAAACTCTCAGAGTGACCGCCGGCATTGTTTGAATAGCCACCATGTGTTAGCCGTGTGAAATAGAGCGTGGTCCCGCAAAACATCTTCTAAAATTCTCATAACCTTTCAAGGAAAGCAATTTTCCTTGGAATTATCTAATGCTGTAATTTAGTGAGGCATTGTGGTGTCGTCATTACGGCTGGATCACTTCAGTTCAAAGGTATTTATGGAACATATGGCATGTGTCAGGGGCCATACGTTTAGGACTCAAAGACACAAAAAATGCCCCTATTCAGGAAGTTTACCCTGCGGGGGTAGGGTGCCCTGCAGCCTAGGTAGTGTTCTCCTTAGGAGAGATTTTAGAATTTGTTTTAGTGAAAGGAGTGATTATTATACTCATTGCATTTTAAGGACCTAAGGGAAGTGAATATTTTATCTGCTTTCTGAAACTTTTACTTTTTTACAAGCTAGGAATACAATAGTATTTACAACTCCTACTTAAAAGGCAAAGCTCTGGGGGTGCCTGGGTGGCACAGCGGTTGAGCGTCTGCCTTCAGCTCAGGGCGTGGTCCCGGCGTTCTGGGATCGAGCCCCACATCAGGCTCCTCCGCTATGAGCCTGCTTCTTCCTCTCCCACTCCCCCTGCTTGTGTTCCCTCTCTCGCTGGCTGTCTCTATCTCTGTCGAATAAATAAATAAAATCTTTAAAAAAAAAAAAAAAAGGCAAGCTCTTGGTTAATACATAATGGCATTGTATCAATATTATCTCATTTAATCTTGATAATATCTTTGAAAGCATGTCTTATTTCTCATTTTACAGATGAGAATACTGGGATTTTAAACAGTAGTGACAATTTCAAAGCACAGGATAAAGCTGAAATTATAAATTGGGTTTATGTAAAACATTTCCCTTGGGTTAACTCTGCTACCAGAACTGGCTCCATCTTAGACGATGGGACAACAAACTGGGGGTAGCTGCCTAGTGACAGAGGAAGCATCCAGGGAGGTTAGCAATGCCAACCCAAACATAGGGCCATTGCTTGTCACAGACAATGCAAATAGCAGTCCCATTGTTTTCTATTCTATTCTATTAAATACAATAAATTCTATTTCTTTTAAAGACAAAGAGTTTACAGTTTGTTTTAGACAAACAAAATAGAGAGATTAGACTTGTTTATTTCAAGTATCTTGGGGACTGCGTTCTTTCATAGTCTGTCTCTTTTAGTGATATTTATGATGTTATAATGTCTTAGAATTGAAAGAATAAGAACCAGCATGGTAAAATAATACTGTGATAAAGGCATGCAATAATAATGCAGGGATTCAATAGAAAGGGGAAGGGATGTGGGAATGATTTAGCAAAGGTGCATTGCATGACCTTATGAGGATAGAAAATGACTCTCTAGTCTAAGCAGGAAAAGCAAAATGACAAAAGAAAGAAACAAGATGGCAACCACAAGGAGAAGTCATTAAGTTCTCCTTAAAAAGGATTTTTGGTAGCATCAGCACCTTGAATAAAGAAAGGAAAAGAGTAAAACATTTGTCCTGCTTTTCCTATATAAATTATACTACTGGGCAACCAAATAGTAGGGAAAGGGAAATTTCTCTTTATCCTTTCTCCGGCTAATGCTGGAAGAACTATTGCCATAATTAATGGAGCTAGACATTGCACATCAATGGCTGCTAATATCACTGGAAAAGAGCCAACAATTCTGTTCCTCCTGGTGGAAGAACATACTGCTCTCTGTTTTACCATCAAATGGATACTGATTACGAATAAGTCTTTAGATCCTAATACTAACTTACAAGAAAATCAGAGAAGGAAGAAATGTGTTAAACTAACGGGGGTTACAATCAACAAAATCTGAACAGGTGATTTGCAAGATAAATGACTTGATTTATTCCAGAAAATCATTATAAGGGAAAAAGAAGAGAAAGAAAGAGATGGAAGAGAAACTTACAGAGTAAAAGAGATTCAGAGTTTGTATCATCCAATCAGAATATGTGGATCCAAATTTAGATCCTTTTGCAAACAAACTTTAAAATAAATTTATGACATTTATGAGCAATTGGGAATTTGAACACTGAGAATATTTGATGATATTAAGGAACTGTTAATGTTTTATAGGATGTACTGGTGTTGTAGCTGTCTCATAATTCTTTTGTTAAAACAATTGGAAATAGAAATATTTAGGACTGAGGGGCGCCTGGGTGGCACAGTCGTTAGGCATCTGCCTTCAGCTCAGGGCGTGATCCTGGAGTCCTGGGATCGAGCCCCACATCAGGCTCCTCCGCTATGAGCCTGCTTCTTCCTCTCCCACTCCCTTGCTTGTGTTCCCTCTCTCACTGCTTGTCTCTCTGTCAAATAAATAAATAAAATCTTTAAAAAAAAATATTTTGGACTGAAATAATAGGATATCTGCAATTTGCTTCACACTAATACAGAAGGGGCAGGAGGGGGTGATGAGAGTAAAAAATTAAATTTGTAATTGTTATGGGCTGAATGTTCGTGCATCCCCAAATTGATATGCTGAAATCTTAACCCCTAGAGTGAGGGTATTAGGAAATGGGGCCTTTGGAAAGTAATTAAGTCATGAAGCTGGAGTGCTATGAACAGGATCAGTGCCTTAGAGAAAGAGACATGAGGGAGCTTAGAGAAATAAATGTTTATTGTTTAAGCCACTCAGTCCATGGGAATTTGTTGTAGAAATTTGAACTAACTTAGACGATAATGATAAGGTGGGTGATGGGTCCATGTGAAGTGGTTATGCAGGACAGCAAGGCATACTGTCTGCTTTTTGGGATGTGTAAAGTTTTCCAGGATAAAATATTATGAAATATAATGAAGTTGCCGGAGAAAAGGTAATAGTTGGACTGCAGTGGTACTGAGAAAAATATTCCGACTTCTAAGGCTTAGCATTTCACTGGAGGAGAAAATCTGGGAAGCTGCTCTCTAGAATCTCCACTTCTAGGAAAAGTAAGTAAATTTTAATGAGAACGAGTCAGGGGAATGAGTTTTGAAAGTCGAGGCTGCCCAGGGATGTTACAATTTATATGCAACTTATGATCTTTATACTTCCTTATTTTTTATTAATGAATCTTCTAAATATATTTTCGTGCTAAGAATGTTTATAACAAATCTCAGCTGTTCTGGAATCCTAGGAAATGGGCAAAATTCAGTCTACATCCAGGCAGTAATTTTATGAAACTAATTATGGGAGCAGGGGTGGGGATTGAAAATGGATAGGAATGGTGAAAAAAAGTATTTTGCTCCTGTATTTTACAGTAAATACAAACTTGTTCTGGAGTCCTGCTGATTATGTTTAATGTCCTATAAAATCTGTGGTTCAGGATATGAATGTGATGATTTCTAGGAGAAAGCGGAGGGGCTTGTCCTTTTCCCTGGGTGTATCCACTCATCATCTCCCTTGCTTAGATGGTTGATGTGGGCGCTCTGAATCCTCTGCCCTTGACAATCTCTTTTCATTAACTGAGTTAAATTTTTATGTTTCTCAGAAAAGTTGAAGTGCCAATATTCATTAATAAGTATAGTTGAATTATTAATTTTCACAGGGCGATTGTGAATCATTTTTGTGAAAACCTCAACCCTAAAGAGAAACCAGAGAATGTTGATGTTCCCATCGCTGAGGAATGGGCCATTTTCTTGTGAATCTCTGACTAACAAATGGCATAGCATTTGGAACAAAAGTTTTTCTTAGAGTAGATTAATGCCATGGCCATGATTTATTTCTTGGCTGGAGTTTCTGGGCAGATGGATCAGGCATAAGACATGGCATACTTTTATCAAACTCTTGACATATTTCAGGGAGTATCCTCTTAGGTTCACACTTGTATGAATGGTTGGAGTTGACTGAAATAATACATTAGCAAGCTCTCCTGGTATAACAGATGCGTCTACAAACTAGCTGTCGGTAGGTACTTACTAAAGGAGTGTTGCATCATGGCGGAGAGCACATGCTCTGGCATAAACCATCAGTGCTCAAATCCCGATCCACCATTTTCCAGCTCTGTAGCCTTAAAGTTACTTATCCAGCCTGTGCCTCAATTTCCTCACCTGTAAAAAGCGAGTAATAGCAGCACTTATTCCCCAGGGCTCTGTTGGGCTGTTATGAAAATTACTTGAGGGAATACATATGAAGCCCTTAGAACAGGGCCTAGTACATAATACACACTGAGTCGGTGTTAGTCATTATTAATGCCTGGTCTTGCCAAACCTGCTCTGAGCTATCCTTTGCCTCTTGATTACTTTGTTTCATATCCATTACTTTTCTCTGGTGCAATGGAAAGATCAAGTGGTTAGAAACTGATGATCCTGGCTTCAAATCTGACAGTGGTATTACATGACTTCTTTAAGCCTTAGTACCATACCTGTAACATATGGATACAATGATACCTACCTATCATAGTTGTGGTGAGAATTGAATCAGTTCATGAAAGTCATGTTTAGAAGGGTCATGGAGAATAGGCTTCAGTAAATATGAATAGCCTCCCCTTCATGAGGGCCTTATAATCTGCCTTGTTGCTCCTGGACCAACAGGGCTTTGTATTGGTGCCCAACATGATTATTCCACATTCAAATGTTCTGTTTTGTCTTCTCCCTTCCTTGTGGGCTTCTAAGACATGGACCAAGTCCCATCTTGGGGGGTGGCTAGTCAAGGTCAAGAAACCGATTTCATTAATGCAATCACCATTCAACAAATACTTACTGAGTGGCAACTACATGCCAGGCACTGTGGGAGAGAGACATGGGCTCCTTTTCTACTTAGAATAAAATTCAGATTTCTTGCCAAGGTCTCAATGATCTGACCCCTGCCTGCCTTGCCAATTCAGACTGCCTTTGTGGTTTAGAACGGAAGTTCTCACGCCAGATGGCCCCTCTTGTCCAGGCCACTCCCCATGCCACAATTGCTTCTCATCTTTGAAGCTTAGGTATCTCCTCTTTGGAAATGTCTTCCTGGACACTGCCTATTTTCTATTACTGTACTGCGTTTATTACCTTCAGAACCCTCACCACAATCTGTAATTGTAGGATAATTTGTTGACTTGCTTATACTCTGTACCCTCCCAGACTGTAAACTCTATGAGGGAACAAGTAATACGCAGTATCCAACATGTTAACTGGCACACAGTGGGTTCAATAAATAAATAGTAGTTGCACGTATGCATTTTTCTTAAATGTCCATGAAAAAATGAATGACTGAGGAAAATACCAACCGCTGTAATGATAGTCAGACTTAACTCATGCTGCAGCCATAAGGTTTGGGGCAAATTGCCAGGAACTTTGTTGGCCTTCTCCTACCCGCCCGAGTCCTCACTAGCCTTATATAACTGGGGTCCCTTTGCTTCCTGCTTCTGGACATTGTGAACTTTTCCCTTAGCCAGGAAAAATTCAAGCTAAAATCTTCTGATTGCTCTGTTCTTCTCATTCAGCATTGGCTTCTGAAGGTCACACCAATGTGTGTGGACATTGTTGACGAACAAAGAATAGAACCTCCCTCTACCCAGAGCATTTTAGGACTCCCTTAAGTGCTGGGCTTTCTTATTTTTGGAGGCTCCACTCCCTCATCATATCAAACATATTAAAATGAATTCATATCCATATTTAATATGATACTCTTGCTATAAAATATCTTAAAAAAGATTTCTATAATGTCGCTCTTTTTTTTTTTTTTAAGATTTTATTTATTTATTTGACAGAGACAGCCAGCGAGAGAGGGAACACAAGCAGGCGGAGTGGGAGAGGAAGAAGCAGGCTCCAAGCAGAGGAGCCTGATGTGGGGCTCGATGCCAGAACGCTGGGATCTCGCCCTGAGCCGAAGGCAGACGCTTAACCACTGAGCCACCCAGGCGCCCCTATAATGTCGCTCTTTGAATTCTGGTTGCGACTAACATTTAATTTTTGATTGATTATTAAAAAAAAAGAGAGAGGCATGAGATCTACCAATTTAGACAGAGCTTCTGCGGTCTTATGAAGGAGACATATGGAATAAATAATGACACATGTAATCTTTAAATCAGTGCTGTTGGACTTACTGTTTCTGGATGGTACTGCAGAAATAATTTTTTGATGTAACATTTAACTCTAATTCTTAAAAATCTATGGTCCTTTTTGCTTCATGTTCCTAGATTTATGAAATAGAGGATGTTATTGGAAGGCAATGTGTTGTCTCACTTAAGGAAATGAACTGCTTTATGAGGTAATGAGCTTGCCATTGCTGGCAGGGTTCATGCTGGCCTTGTGGAATAGTACTACGTCCTTAGATTTTGTAACCATACAGAATGCATTTGGAGCACAAGGATCCTAAGCTGGAAAATGTCTCCAGAATATCAGTTCTCCTGGGGTGCCTGGGTGGCTTAGTCAGTTAAGCATCTGACTCTTGATCTCAGCTCAGGTCTTGATCTCAGGGATATGAGTTCAAGCCCCACCATGGAGCCTACATAAAAAAATATATGTATATTGATTTTCCCACCTAAGGAAATATATGCATTTGGTTGATATGCTAGACTGTGATGATACGTTGACAGACTTGATTTTGACAGTTGAATCCATTGATTTTCCTGGCTCACTTTGCAGATATGCACTTCAGGTAGGCAAAGGTCTTACATTTAATAGGAACCTGCTAGTGCCTTTGTGTGCGCACACGCACACACACACACACACCCCACTGAAATTCTGCAAAAGGCATTCATGTGCAAATTGAATTCTATCAAAAAGTCTGAAGTAATTTCATTGTCAAAATATATTTTGTCAATATATATATTATATAAGGCTCTCTCTCCCTCTCTCTCTCTCCCTCTCTCTCTCTCTCTCTGTATATATTCAAACCCTTTAAGCCTCCTCAGAATGAGCCTGGATAATTAGGTTCATTTTGGTTAATATTGTATCTCTCGTGAGGGAATGGGTTTAAAGGACTTTCTACCGATTCTAAGGCAAATGTGTGCCAGGGATTGGGAAACCATATGTGGGCAGCTGAGTAGAGTTGGAGGAACTTCTTCTGTGTTTTTAGGGTGCCACACTTGCAGGTAAAAGCTTGCTAAATAAGGAGCTGTGATCCTGTGCAGCTAAGAAGAGAGTAAATGAAAGCTGAGGAGTCCTCTCCTCCTCCTCCTTGTCTCTTCTCTCTGCACTTCTTCCCTCTCTTCCTTCCTGGCTTTCTCTGTGACTCAGTGGAGGTGGCAGGAAATGCCTGCCCCCCAGCTTTGAGGTTTATAGCTTCTCTGTTCTAGAACCCTGACCGCACTGGGATTGAAATCTCTAGCCACAGTTCCAGATTACTACAAAAGGGCCTGGGAGTCCGTCCAGGTTGTGTTAGACATGACCATGGGGACAAGATCTTTCATGTGACTTGACTGTCAGCAGCCCATCTGTATGAATGTCAGGGTAGACAGTTCCCAGGGAATTAGGGTGTCTTTGACTCAGCCTAGGAGAGCTCCTTAAAAGATGTCCACTCTTCTGTTCATTTTAAGTTTGTTTTTTTTTTAAAGAATAATTGAGACAGGGGATTTATATTCTAAGAAAAAAACATATTCATTATAAACAAAATTGTGTAGAAACATAGGTAACCAAAGCAAAAGATAATAAAAACTATTTTTGTTTTGCCTGAAATAAAATATAATTAAACTACTCCTCAAATTAATGATTAGCTTAGTCTTTATCAAACGCTTGCCTTTGCGTGCCTTCAAGAATTCTCATGATTGAGTACAAAATAAACCTGAGTTGTACTTTGCCACAGATAGGACTGTGGGGCAGGAATGATCCCTTGGGAAAACTTGGAGACAGAGGTGGCTAACTCAGTTCCCTGAAGGATGACCTCTGATATCTGGGATACACTCAGAGCCCCAGCTCCCAAAGAACAAGGATCCAGATATGTAAGTGCCTGCCAAACCAGTATTGAACAAAGTTGCCTCTTAGTCATTGGAAATTAGATGAGGGAAATAATCTCACTCCACCTGTCCCAGTGCCCTGAGCTCTAAGGTCACTGTTAACTCATCCCTGGCCCGCCTCTCCCCATTTGCTCTATCTTCTCTCCAGTATTTCTGAAATTTGTGGCCACTTCTTCACTGAAGTAGACCTTATCCTTTCTTGGCTGCTCTGCTGGAAAACCAGTTTTATAAATTATTTGTTCTTTAGTGAATGAACATCAAAAAGCACATTCATGTTGGGTCACCCCCAGAATCAGGGAATGGAAAAGACACACTTCTGGCCTAGGAAAGGCTCTGCTGGACTCTTTTCTCATTGTACTTGTACCAGGTTTTATCATTTTGATTATTGCTCATTCCCTGCTAAGGGAAGAGTTTTTGAGAGAGCCGTAGGCTAAGGCTCAGCCTGATTGGGAACGGCATTGGTGTGATCAAATTCATTTTTGATATTGTTTGGTAGTTCTTATCACTTAATTATGGTTCCTGTAGTTTTTCCCAGTGTCTTAGAGCTGTGTGTGTGTCTGTGTGTGTCTGTGTATGTGTGTGTGCATGTGTTTGCTTTGGGTTGATATTAGGATACAGAGTTTTGTTTTCTCCAAATACCTAAAATATTTCTTTTCCTTACTCGCACCAAACTGCCACTCGTGACAAGGCCTCCTCAGATACAATGAGATAAAAAGTAGATTGCAAGGGGTTTTGTGACATTTTGTGGTACTTTGTAGATCAGGATAAAAGTTAGTGGGGCGTGAAACACTTCCATTCGACAGCGAATTTGTGACTAATTTAAAAACTCAAGGCAATCAGGCCTGGGCATCCCCCAGCCTTCTGTCTCCCACCTTGCTAAACTCATCTCCAAGTGCACATGGCCATTGTTCTCTTCCTTCTTTCCTCCATGAAGAGAAGTCTCCCTGCCTGCACTCTGGAATGTGCTCCTGCAGGACTTGGCTCTGTCCAAAGCTCCACCCAAGAAAGTACACAAACATGACCATATATACATCTGTTAATATGCACAAATATCTCCCACTTAAAAAAGAGAAGCGACAGTTATCAATGTCTCCTGTAGCTCAGCAGCCGGCACTAGCCACAGCTCCACCTCTTCCCTCCCTCAGAATCCCCTCCTCCCCTCCTGGTCACTCTTCGGTTCACCTTAGTCCAGCTCTCCTGTCCTCATGGCCGGGTTCAGACTTCCCACACCAAGGTCAGCGATAACCATAGCTTTGTCAAAAGCGCTTTTCACCTCTAACCTTCCTGTTCCTCGCTGCTGCCCTTGATCCTTTCAGCCACTCCCACAATCCCGAACCTCACTCCTCCTTGACTTCCAGGCACCACTTTGGGTTCTTCTCTGCTGTTCTCCTTATGCTGACATCTTCCATGATTTCCTCCTCACCTGGTGTTCTCACTACCCCATCTTCTGAAGTCTCCCAAATCTGTCTGTTCAGTCTACATATTTCTTCCGAGCACCAGCCACATGTGTCCAACTCTGGACATCTGGACTTCCAATGTGGATGGGTCTCTCAAATCAATATGGCTGACCTGCTCTTGTCCACGACACATCACCTCACCTCACCTGCTCCTCCTCTTGTGTTCTCTAGCTCAGTGGATGACACCAGCTGGTGTCCAGTCGCTCAGTCCAGAAACCTCAGAGTCACCCATGATTTCTTCACGCTCACTCCCAGACATCAGGTCAGCCACAAAATTTTGCCTTTCAAAGTCCCCATTCCTTTTTTCAGCTATCAGTTGTGCCTTGCCTGGATTATAGAAACAACACTGAGCAGTTTCATTTTATTGATTTCAGTCTTTGCCCTCATATCCATCCAACTGCACTGAAGCCAAGGTAATCTTTCTGAAACACAAATGTGGTAATGCCAATTCCATGCTTAAAATTCTTCAAAAGCTCTCAGTCGTGCAGAGTGAAGTCTGTGCTCCTTAGCACAGTACATTCAGCTTTAATCTGGCTTTAGCTTATGCCTCCAACTTCATTTCCTGCCAAGCCCCTCAGTCTCAGCTGTGTGCTCTGTGGCTTGAGAAAAGCCAAGTCTTTTTTTTTTTTTTTTTCCTTATTCTCATCTTCCCAATCCATAAGAGTTTCATTTCCTCTTATAGATTTGCCAAAAGCAAAGTAGCAGCTCTGATCCTCTGCAATGTAATCAGTCTATAATTTACTTCAGTATGAAAATGTTTCTGTTTTTGATGTCCTTGGTTATTTATACTTCTCTATTCTGGCCCCTACTGCCCAGAAGGGGGATTCGTGGACTGGAGGATTGACAGTGAAGACACAAGTAGATTCTGGGCCTGGAGCCCAGCTGTTCCCATTCACTCCTTCTTTTGTTTTGTCATTTCTGAGGAATTAGAAGACTGATTCCTGGCCGATTGGCAGTTAGTCAGTCCGAGCTTATGGTGGTTACTTCTTGTTAATTAGCACAGCTGAATATTAAGATGTCAGGTCAACATTACTTTGCATATGCCACTCCCTATGCATAGAATTTTCTCCCAGCTCCATGCCCTGTTTTCCCAATTTGGCACCTGGTGAAATCTTCCTCTTGCCTCCAGATGCAGCTCGCACACTTCCTCCTCTGTGCATCCTTCCCTCACATTTGTCCTTCCCAAGGACAGTTCATTACTTCCTTGAAGCTCACGGAGGAGTACCATGCAGATCATTCTAGCACTGCTGTTAACATGATGCATACTGAAGACCGTCCTCATATCTGTTTCTCTGTCTCCTGCACTTGACTGAAGTCTCCACAGGCATCCCTAAGTCTCAGTCACTGATGTCATCAGTGTCTGACCCGGTGCCTGGTATGGAGTCATTGCTCAGAAAATGTCTGTGAGATAAAGTGTTTACCTACATAGAAGAAAATAATGGAATTAATTTATCCTGTTGTCTAGTTTTACTTACAAAGGCATTGGAAATAGAATCATGAGGTATCACAACAGATCAGAACATTTGAAATCACTAGAGGGTGCTGGTAACTATTTTCCTGTGAAGACCCCTAGGCAGATATATGTGGATAAATTAGAGGAACCTCTGGAAGGTTCCACTAGATGCCATTTTGGTTCCCCAGAGTTGGCTGGTCCCTGTAATTCAAACACAAACCTGATCATGATCCCTGAGCATAACAGACTTGTCCTTTCTTGAAGCCACTCCCACTAGGGTTCTTTGGGCTCTTCAAGGTGAGCTCTCAGACTTGGGCGATAAGAATTTCTTCAGGCCACAACAATGTGGGACATTTGCTGGTGCCCCTGTTTTCTCTCCATGCTCCCAGCTGATTGACAGTATCTGCTTCTGTTGAAATCCCTCGCCCTGATTCAGATGCAGAGTGGTCTTAGGGCACCCCACCACCATCCTCTCCGTGTCACTGGAGGCCCCTTCACTTCCAGGCCCCAGCATGATGATGTGATGGCTGACTATTCCAAGTATAGCTGCACCCAGACTCTCTTGCTGCCACAAGGACACATCCATCCCTCCAACACTGTGCCCTTTCAGGATTGTGTCTCTAGCAGTCAGCCTTAGGGCTGGCATGTTCTTGCACTAGTTTCAGCAGGTTTGGGCTGGTGCCAGTGTTAGGACTATGGAGAAGTCCTTGCCAGTGAGACAGCTGTGTTCTACTTTCTCCTGAAGACTAGATACCCTTCTCCAAACAGGTGGGCTTCTGTTTAACCTCAGGATCCAGAACAGAGAGAGGTTTTTTTCCCCCTCCTCCTTCATTCAAGGCAATAGCAGGCTTTCCCAGGGGGGGCTCTCTTATCAGCCCTGTTCCCTCTCAGAAGCCTTCGGCTTACTCTCTTTTTAGGTTCAACCAATGAATGATCTCAAGTTTTCTCCATCACCTTAGGGCTCACAAAATATTTGAATTTATCAAAGGAGCTTTTGCCTTTTGTCTTCTGAGGCCTCAGAAGCCTCCCAGACCCCACCCGGTCCCAGCCGCCACATGCTGTTGTCACCTCATTTACACTGCTGTCTAGAACACAACGCAAACTGTCTGCATCCCTCAGAGACTGTGCGTATTTTGAGAAAATTACTCAGCATTTAAATGTCAGGATAATCGAGCCCACACCCCCATAAATAATTATGTAAAGGACAGAAATGAAGCATCACCACTGCCCATACTGCAAGGGACCTTCAGGGCCGTGGAGTCCAGCCCACATCTTTCACAGGTGAAGAGCAGAGAGGGGGCAGTGCCAGGTCACATGGCTCCACATGGCAGCTCCCAGGGACCTCTCGTGAGGTAACATTGAGCGCCAGGAAGCACTCATACCAGACATCTCACCTTCATGAAACCCTCAATCTCAATGTGTTTTATTTTCAAAGCTATCTTACATCTTCCTTCTGCTAAGACACAAGGATGTTGAGTCTTGAGGAAACACTGATGCTCTTGGCTCCTGCCAGACCAGACACCCAAATTCACCTCTTGCTGGTGGGAGGTAGCAGGATAACACACAGCTGTTTAAAGCCCATCTTGGAAGTGGGTCCTGGAGAACAGCAGCCTTCAGGCAGGCACGCTCTTCTAGGAAGACCTTCACTGTGCTTCTAATGAACCGGGGGACATGACTCAATCAGCAGGATGTTTTCTGGATTTATTTTTTCATGTGGCAGTGGCAGCAGCAGCAGGTAGAAGTTTTAAGAGGGTAGAGAAGCAGCAGGGCGAGGTGATGGATACTTACACACAGACTGGGGGAATGTTCCAGCAGGATTAATAGGTGGAAGGAGCACTGGAATTGAGAGAGTTTGATTCCCCGGAGCCATTTCTATTTCAGAGAGGTATTCTCTCAATTAATTTCATTTCAAATAGTTGTCCTGATCCTGATAATTAAAGGCAAAAAGAAACCCCCCCAAAACGCATATGATTGTATCACCATGGAAGTTAATATAAATTATATAGATGCTAGGTGCCAGGCTCCATGCTGGGTGCAGTGGGAGAACAGCCGTCTTGTTGGCTCAGTCTAAGAAGATCAGCGAAGCAGGGTACTTGCCAGCCAGTGGTATGTTGGCAGTGGAAACCTTCAGTGCTTGGGGCAGTCAGAGAGCGTGAGATCTGAGCCTGGTGATCAGTGCAATCTAGGGATTGAATAGGCTGTCTATGTTCTGTGTCCTAATAGCCTTGTACATGATGTTACCTCCTTTTGGGAGGGTTTTCATCCCTCTGTTGTCAAAATAGTGAAGGTTCATAAAGTCCATAGAAATAGCTTCTGTTGGAGAATATAGTGTGGAACTGCCCTGGTTGGTGGTGCCCTTCTCTGAGCTTCTTAATCATGCTGTGCGTCTTTTATTAGGTCATCGATGACCATGAGGCAAATTCTATACATCATTTCTTGGGCTTGTCCTACTTGACCTATCAGTAGCATTTGACCTAATAGATTACTTGCCTTCAGGAACACGGTAGTCTCCTGGCTTGACCCATCCTACATATGTTGCTCTGCTTCATGGAGTTCTCAACCTGAGCTCTAAACAATACCCTCCAGCAGCGTTTGGCTCAGAGTTTTGTTAGGCACTGATTAACACCAGAGAGCACTTTCACAGAGATCTCTGTATCCTTGCTACTCCTTGGAATTGTTCAGTGCCCTGCTATTCACATAGACTAGAATGATAACAGAGCGGACGATGCTGGTCTGCACGCTGCCTGCTACCAGTTCATGATGAGAGAAGGACAGATATTGACAGAAACATCTAGAAACATTCAGAACAGTGTGACATTGTTGTTACATCTACATCTGCAGTCAGTAGAGTCTTCTCATTGTTCACAGTCTACTAGGGGACAGTTCGAGCATTCTTGGACTCAAGTGGTGAGTCACAGCTGATGCAGGCTGGATAGTAGGTATGAACAATAGGATAATGTGGCAACATGTGGCATTTTAAGTTTAATTGCTCAACTGAAAACTTCACAGAATCTGAATCTATCTCTTTTATTGAAAGATAATTTAAATTACTGAAATGTTATCAGGTAAATTGTTGAAAGTGACTACTGATGAAGGATTGAAGATGAATGTTGAAAATATGACTTCCTTTGTTTCATTTTGTATAAAAATTAAAAAAAGAATATTCTGAACCTCAGAAATTACTTTAAAATTTCTTTTTCCATACCCATCAACCTGCCTCTTCTACCATGAGTAATATTTAAACAAAACATAGGAACAATTTAGGTATACATTAATTACCCTGAATCAGTACTCTTGTCATCAATCCAACCTAGAGTAGAGAAATCAGCAATCGAGGAGCAAGCTCATTTAGCACTTTAAAATTTAGGTATTGATATCTGCAGTGTATGTTCACATTTTGAAAATGGGGAATCACTATTTAATTCATAATGGTTTGCTTAATTATAATTGCAAAAGAATAAGAAGTTACAAGTGTATTGCTCCTATTAATCACCTATATACATAATTTCAATGAGCAGTGTGTAGTTTTGGTTATTTTTTCTTGATTGTGTTTTTTTCTGATTACATTATTGAAATGCGCTCTTAGGTTTTTTGAACCTAATAATAAAAACGTGAGCTTGTATTTGTGTGCCTTTATTTTTGCTTCTTTTCCCTTTTCTAGTAATTTACTTTTATTTGTTTTTATCAAAATATCAGTTTGCAATGGATTAGGACATAAGATACATGTTAGAAACATAGATACATAAATATACCTCAGAGGCAGTGCAGCTCCTGGAGTTGGACAAGTCCTTCTCTTCTCTATGTATGCTCACTCCCATGATATCATCAAGACTGACGTCCTTAAATTCCACCAAAATGCCAACAACTTCTAAATGTATCTCTTCAGCCCAGACCTCTCCACTCAACTCAGCCTGTCCAATTGCCTACTTGACATTTCCACCAGGATGAGTACCAGATCCAAAATGGAACTCCTGATCTTCCCCCATCCCCACCCAAGATGCTTTGCTTAGACGTTCTGTCATCTCAATAAATGGAAATATCATCTTTCTACTGGCTCAGGCCAAATGCTTGGTCATCCTTGAATCTTCCTTTTTGTCTCCCTCCACATCCAATCTATATTGAAATTTGAAATTATGTTGGTTCCATCTGCATAATACACCCAGAATTGATTTCTCCCTACCTCTATTGGATCCAAATCCTAGCCTTTATCTCCACTTGCCTGGGTCGTTGCAGTAGTCTCCTAAACACTTCCTGCTTTCACCTCTGCCTCATCGTTTCTAATCAGCAGAGCAACTAAAGTGAGGCTTCCAAAGCTAAGGACAGACCTTGCTACGCCTCTGCTCGAATCATTCCGGTGAAGCCCCAGCTTAGTCTCAAAGTCACTTGTAATGACTAGAAACCATACGTGATCTACTTTCTTTTTTTTTTTTTTAAAGATTTTATTTATTTATTCGACAGAGATAGAGACAGCCAGCGAGAGAGGGAACACAGGCAGGGGAAGTGGGAGAGGAAGAAGCAGGCTCATAGCAGAGGAGCCTGATGTGGGGCTCGATCCCATAACGCCAGGATCACGCCCTGAGCCGAAGGCAGACACTTAACCGCTGTGCCACCCAGGCGCCCCTCTTTTTTTTAATTTAAATTCAATTAGCCAACATACAGAACATCATTAGTTTCAGATGTAGAGTTCAGTAATTCATCAGTTGCGAATAACACCCAGTGTTCATCACATCACGTGATCTGCTTTCTTCCTTGGCTCACTCTGACTCAACCTCAATGGCTTCCTTCTTATTCATCAGATGCACTAATCATGCTCCTGCCTCTGGGCCTTTGCACTCAATGTTTTCTCTTCCCCAAACACTCTTCACCTATAGATCCCCTTAGCTTGCTCTCCCTTTAGATATTTGCTTCAGTGTGACCACACCAATAAAACTTCCCTCCACCCTCTCCGGGTCTTATTTAAGTTTGCACTCCTCTGGCTTCCCCTATCCTCTCTCCTTTTTATTCTCCATAGAACTTAATACTTTCTAAAATACTGTATAATTTATTTTTTAAAGCTCTTTACTATAATATAAATTGTGCAGGAGTAGGAATTTTATCTCTTCTGTTCACTGCCAACTCCCTAACACCTGGACCAGAACTTGACACATAATAGGTACTTAACCTCCATGTTATGAGCTCTGTTATTTGACTGTGAGCCTCTGATCAGGAGAGAAGATGCCCAATAACATTTTTCATTATCTAGGCTTATCCCAGTGCCTATTAAAGAGCAATGATTATGCATATTCACTAATAAATGAATGTCTTGGTCCATCCAAATGATGAAGGTATACCACCAGACCTCTGAGTTTTTATTATCTTGTTATGAAGATGAGACAGCTGAAAAATAAAAATATTTACCTAGGTGGGAGGGACAAATAATAACATATGTAGCTCTGGGAAAGAAGAGACAAAGTTTGGGGTAGAACAGGTGTGTTTTGAATTCTGGCCCTTGGCAAGAGAGAGAGAAGGAAGGTTATCTCCAGGTGAGGTGGGAACAGGTTTGAAGGAAGTCTGTTTGGTGGGAGTTTGAGCAAATCACCCGGGCTGAATGTTTCTCTCCAATTTTGAGGAGCCTGTCAGTCATCAATCTCTTCTCTTTCTCTACTCTCTCAAAAAGTAACCTGTAGAAGTAAAAATTCTCATTCGCTAGAGAGAGAACTATATCCTCAAAGTATTTGGCTTAAGACAACTAAGTGTCAGACTTGAGTTTCAAGAGACAGCCATTTTGTTCATGGAAGAGGTATATTCTTTTAGCCATTAAAAAAAAAATACTTCCTTTTTCTCAGGAACAGGGAATAAATGATGACTACATTTTGAGAGGTGATTGAAAAGTTTATTGAAGCTCATGGAGTCTGCTTCCCTTTTCCAAGATCATAAAGGAATAGTATAATCAGTGTAGTCACTCACACTTTAGTGTGAACTAGCCTATCTGTTTTCTTCCTTGGGGAAATTTGCACCGTAGACCTCACCTGTGCTTACAGAATGAATGGATTTAAGTGTCAGCAGTTCAGTGACAGCAAGGATAATTCTATTTAAACTTAATGTGCTTCTATCCAGCTTCCGTAATCCTCTTCAGATTACCAAATTCCTGGACAGATTGAATGGTCCACTTTAATACAAAGGATCACTAAACATGGAAAGTACTGTCAGGAAAGGCCTCTAACACTTAGGTATTTGACTTGCACTCCTACTGAATAGCTTTAAACTTCAAGTGGTAAAAATACCTCATGAAGAAGAGCTCTTGTGATGGCTGGTATGTTGTACAACTTTTCTCCTGCTGAATAAGGCCAGAGTCCAAGGTAAACGATATTCTCTAACATAAACTCGGGCCTTGGAGAATCTAAATGGTATGCTTTTTGGGATTATAGATACGAAGATCTCTTATTCCTTCCTTCCTGGCAACAGTTGCCTAGATAGCTGTGAAAAATGCCAAAACATTGATGATACTCACTGCTTTCTTATTGATGCTCTGAACTTTGTGAAATTGCTCAACACTCCCATTTTCAAATTTCTATTAATTATTTATGAAAGTATATTTGTTCCATGGAAAACTCAAATTCATTAAGTTCTACTTTGTGAAAATGAAAGAGTCCACCTGTCAGTATGTCAATTCTGGAAGACTCATTTTTCTCATCTATATAATGAGATTTTTGAACCAGAGAATCACACATTTTAAGCCAAGAAATAGAGCATGGCCTTTGGTGCCTATCCTGGATGGTGTGACGATCTTTGAAATGCACTGTGGTTTTGAAATGGTCACAGATGAGAGACGTGTTGGTGGTTTATAAGTACAGAGAACATAGTGACATAGTATTTGAAATTATGTCTGGTTTTGCAAGCCTAGGAGGGATAGTTAGAACAACGTTCAGACTCCACTATATATAAGAATTTCTAACTTTAAACAACATCTGTAAGCATTCTAGAGATGTATCCAAGATAAAGATGGGCATATTGTAGGATCTGAATTTATTCTCCCCAAATATTAATTCTTCCTTTGGGGCCAGTTTATCTCTTTGGACTTTTAGTTTGCTTCTTTGGGAGAAAAATACAAAGTTTTTATCTGTAATATGAAATACTTTCATTTTGTAATTCTGAGGTATGGCAAAGCGTTTCTGGATTTTTGTCTTATCATAACAGCTATCACTCCTGTAGTATTCATCATATGCCATAAGGTTTCAGGTCAGTTCCCATATACTAATATACTGACTCACACACAATGACCTTATGCAATGGGTTCTAGTATTACCAGTGTTTTATAGATAAGAAAATTGAGGCATGAAGAGGGTAAGTGACTTGTCCAAGCTCACACCGCTAATAAGAGGCAGAGCCAGGACACAAATGCAGACAGTCTGGTTCCAGAATCGATTGCCTGTAACCATTACAGCCACCTCCTATTAGTAAGTTCAAGGCTCCTTGAAAAGGTGTTTTTAGTTTTTGATATTAAAAATATTTTGATTTTAGATAAATTAAGGCTGTAAGACTCTATCAATATTCTACTTATCCTTTTATCTCCCTCACATACTTCAATATTTCTTCCCATACATCAAGATTTCAAATGAGATCTTCGAGAAAATCGGTAAAATTAATAAGCCTCTAGCATTTGATTAGAGAAGATGGAAGACACATTTACCAGAATTATGAGTCAGAGAGCTGAAATCACTATAGACTCTGCAGATATTAAAAGGGAATGTTATTAAAGTTAATACGTCTATACATTTAAAAGCTCAGATGAAATGGACAAGTTCCTTGAAAAACACAAACTACAAAAGCTTGTTCAAGGAGAAATAGATAACCTGTATGTATTGAGGAAATTGAGTTTGTGGTTACAAACCTTTCCAGAAAGGAAACTCCAGGTCTAGGTGGTTTCACTGGTAAGTTCCACCAACTATAAAATTCTGCACATAGCATCCCGGAATATTCAAAAAAGAGGAAATACTTCCTAATTCATTCTACGAGACTGACATTATCTGACACAAAAACCAGGCATATATATTTCAGGAAATTTTCCAATAAAGTACAATAGCTGTCATGAACATAGAGGAAAGTGTCCCAAACAAGATTTCAAAAATGTATACAAAACATAATACATCGTGATCAAGTGTTGTCTATCTCAAGAATGCAGAGTTGATTTAACCTTCAAAAATCAAGCAATGTGATTTACCATATTAATAAATGCAGAAAAAAAATTGACAGTATCTAACATCTATTCTCAGTGAATTAAGGATATCAGGAAACTTCCTCACTCTAATAAAGGGCATCTATGAAAAACCTACAGTTAACATCATACTTAATGGTGAAAAGTCAAATACCTTCTCCTAAGATCAGGAATAAGGCAAGGATGTCCACTTTTTATCAATTCTATTCAACTTTACTCTGGAGGCGCTAAATACAATTTGGCAAGAAAAATGAATAAAATGAATAAAAGGCATGTAGATAGAAAAAAAAACATAAAACTGACTTTTTTTCTGTTTTTCTTCCTCCCTCCCTCTTTCTTTCTTTCTTTCTTTCTTCCTTTCTTCCTTCCTTCCTTTCTTTCTTTCTTTCTTTCTTTCTCCCTCCCTCCTTCCTTTCCTTTCCTTCCTTCCTTCCTTCCTTCCTTCCTTCCTTTCTTCTTGGAGAAAGAAAGAGAGCATGTGAGCGGAGAGGAGCAGAGAGAGAGGGAGAGAGAGAATCTTAAGCAGGCTCCATGCTGCGCTTGGAGCCTGACATGGAGCTTAATCTCACGACCCTGAGATCATGACCTGAGCCAAAATCAAGAGTCAGATGCTTAACCACCTGAGCCATCCAGGTGCCCCTAAACTGCCTTTCTTTCTAAACTACTTTATTATCTATCTGGAAAACCTGATGGAATCTATCAAAAGACTAGAAGATTATTTAGTTGAAATTTTAAAATGTAATTTACCATGGTGTCAAACTATGTAAAATAATTACAGATAAATCTGACAAAAGTTGTGAGTGACATGTGCACTGAAAAATACAAAAGATTGAGAGAAAACAGACCTAAATACAGTTTTCAAAGGGCAGAAGATTCATTATTGTTAGGATGTCAATTATTTCCAAATTATCTATAGATTCAAAGTAACCACCATAAAATTCTAGTAAGCTTTTTGTAGAAGCTGACAAGTTGACTGTAAAATTTATATTGAAATGCAAAGAAATCAGAATAGCCAAGACACCTTTGAAAATGTGAAACAAGTTTGGAGACTCCTTGACTTCAAGTCTTGTTAAAGCAACCATCACCAAGATAGTGTGATACTGACATCAAGATAGGTAAGTTGAAGCTCAGCTTCTGGGGGAAATAGCAGAGTAGGAAGATCCCAGCCTCACTTGACCCATGCATATACCCAGATAATGCCTACATCAATGTAAATAACCCAAAAAATGACCTGAAGACTGGCAGGCCAGACTCTCCCCAGCTAAATGTAAAAAGGCCACATCAAAGAGGGTAGGTAGGGTGGAGACCTGGTTAGGAACCAAAATGACCTGTGAGACTGTCCGTGGGAGGGAAGGACATCAGGGGCGCATACAGAGAAGAGAAATAGACGCTCATGTCAAGCACCCCAGCACTGATGACCCACACTGGGAAAATGAATCCCCATAACATTTGGCTTTAAAAACCAGAGGGGCCTAACTTTGCAAGTTCTTACAATCAGTGCGGCTTCAAACCTGGAACTTTAACAGTCAGTGGGCTTGGCCCTGGGAGAGCTGGAAGGCGATAGCAAACTGAGTCCCAGCCCTCACAGAGGTAGTGCAACAAACGGCCCCATGGAGGTACAACATAGGAGCAGCAGTTTGAGAGTATACAGGAAGATTTATTTACTAATCTTGGAGCATGTGCTGGTGGGCCAGGATCTTTAGGAGACTTTTTCAGAACAAAGGAGCTGGGAGGTGCTATTTCCCACTCCCACACCTCCACCTAGACCCAGGGACATCTGTGGGAACCAGCTCAGCATCAACACTCTCCACCTAATTAGCTAACAGTACGCCCCACCCCGACATTCTCCTGTGGACACAGCCTTTCCATCTAGGCCTCCACTCCAGGTCTCCCACAGCAGATTCCCGCAAACCTTGTGAACACTGTATGCCCCACTCTCATGTTCTTCTGCATATCCATCCCCTCCCAACCCTGCCACAAGAATTTTCTAAACCAGCTCCAGTCCCCTCCCAGAACAGACCTGTGCAAACCTTGCTAATAGCGTGCACCCTGCCCCCACGTCTCCCTGCAGACATGCTCCCTCCAATACAGTCTCGGCCTGAGCCCATCCAAAGCAGTGCCACAAGCCTGACAGTATGCAAGCAGCCTCGACAGGTGCCAGCACCACTCCAAAGAGACTCCTGCCCCAAGGAGACAGGAACATAACCACACACACCAGTGTGACTGTGGCCCCAGCAGTGGGCTGGGGGTGGACATGTGGTCTGACTGCAGGTGCTGCCCCCCAATGAAAGCTTCTCAGGGGATACCACAGGGAAAGTACCCAGCAGTTCAGTGCTGCTGCACCTCTGGTCTCACCTACCTCAAGTCCAAGACAGCCCCAGACTGGCCCACTAACAGCACAAGGACCAAACCCTGCCCACAACAGGCAAAGAGAGCATTGCAGATGACTGGACTGAAGGCAAACATGGCTCAGCACAACAGTAGGGCACATTTCTGAACTGCCAGGTTCTGATGAACAGGGGATGTTGCACCCAGGGCACTGCAGGACCTCCACTTCATAAGGCCACTGCATTCAAGAGCAGGAGACATAACTGACTTTCCTAACACATAGAAACAGACACAGAATTAGACAAATTGAAGAGACAGAGGATTCTGTCTTTAATATAGAATAGGACAAAATCACAACAAGAGAACTAAATGAAATGGAGATAAGTAATATGCCTGATAGAGAATTTAAAGTAATAGTCATGAAGATACTGACTAGACTTGAGAAGAGAGTGGAGGACATTAGTGAGACCCTCAACAAAGGGATAGAAAATATAAAAAAGAACCAATCAGAGATTAAGAACTCAATAACTGAAATTTAAAAATTCACTAGAGGGAATAAATAGTAAGCCAGAGGAGAATGGATCAACAACCTGGAGGACAGGTTGATGAGAGGCAATCAAGCTGAACAGGAGAGAGAAAAGAAGAATAATTAAAAAATGAAAGTCGATTAAGCAAACAAAACAACACCATCAGGTGTAATGACATTCACATTGTAAGGATCCCAGAAGAAGAAGAAAGAGAAAAGGGGACAGAAAATCTATTTGAAGAAATAATATCTGAAATCTTCCTGAATACGGGGAACGAAGCAGAAATCTGGATCCAGGAGGCACAAAGAGCCCCCATCAAAATCAACCCAAGGAAATCCACACCATGACACATAGTAATTAAAATGGCAAAAAGTAGTGATAAAGAGATAATTTTAAAAGTAGCAACAGAAAAGATTTACATTCAAGGGAAACCCCATAAAGCTATCAGCTGATTTTTCTGCAGAAACTGCCAGCCAGAAGACAGTGGCATGATACATTCAAAGTGCTGAAAGAAAAAAAAATGTGCAATAAAGCATACTGTATACAGCAAGCCTATCATTCAGAATAGAAGGAGAGACAGAGTTTTCCACACAGACAAAAGTTAAAGAAATTTATCACCACTAAACCACCCTTACAAGAAATTAACATTCCTTTAACAAGGGGACTCTTTGAGTGGAAAGGAAAGACCATAAGCAGGAGTAAGAAAAGTAGGAAGCACAAAAGCAGTAAAATAAAGGATATCAGTAAAAACCAGTCAAGGGTTTCACAAAATAAAAGGATGTAAAGTATAACACCATATACCTGAAATGTGAATGGGAAAGGAGTAAAAATGTAGTGCTTCTAAAAGGGGTCAAACTTAAGCAACCATCAACTTAATATAGACTGCTATAAGTGTAAGATGTTATATACCTAAGGATAACCACAAATCAAAAACCAGTAATAGATATGCAAAAAAATAAAGAGAAAAGAATCCAACTATATGATTAAAGAGAGCCAGCAAGTATGAGAGAAGAGAGCAAAAGAAGAAAGGAACAGAGGAGAACTACAAAAACAACCGTAGAACAAGTAACACAATGGCAATAAGTACATACCTATCAATAATTACTTTGAATGTAAATGGACTAAATGTGCCAAGTGGAAGACGTAGGGTGATAGAATGGATAAAAAAGCAAGATACATCTATATGCTGCCTACAGGAGATTCATTTCAGACCTAAAGACACATGGATTGAAAGTGATGGGAGGGAAAGCATTTATCAAACAAATGAAAGTAGAAAAAAGAAAAGCTGGGGTAGCAATGATTATATCAGAGAAAATGGACTTTAAAACAAAGACTGTAACAAGAGACAAAGAAGTATACTACATAATCATAAAGGGAACGATCCATCAAGAAGACATAACAATTGTAAATATTTATGCACCCAACATGGGAACACCAAAATACATAAAGCGGCTAGTAACAAACATAAAGGAAGTAATTCATAGTAATACATAATAGTAGGAGACTTTAACACCACACTTACATCAATGAATAAATCATCCAAACAGAAAAACAACAAGGAAAACAGTGACTTTGAATAATATATTGGACCTGATGCCTCTAACAGATACATTCAGAACATTCCAACCTAAATGAGCAGAAGACACATTGTTTTAAAGTGCACAGGGAACATGAAGAGATAACATAGTAGGCTATAAAACAAGTCTCAACAAATTCAAAAAGATAGAAGTCATAACATGTATCTTTTCCAACCATAGCACTATGAAACTAGAAATCAACCACAAGAAAAAATCTGGAGAGAACGCAAATGCATGGAGGTTAAATAACATCCTACTAAACAATAAATGGGTCAACAAAGAAATCAAAGAAATTTAAAAAAATACATGAAGAGAAATGAAAATGAAACACAACAGTCCAACTGGGATGCAACAGAAGCTCTCCTAAGAGGGGATTATAGCAATACAGGCCTAGCTCAAGCAAGAAATATCTCAAACAACCTAACCTTACACATAACGGAACTTGGAAAAGAACAAACAAAACCCCGAAACCAACAGAAGGAAGGAAATAATAAAGATTAGAGCAGAAATAAATGATATAGAAACTAAAAAAAAAACAACAGAACAGATCAATAAAACCAGGAATTGGTTTCCTGAAAATATCAAGAACATTGATAAACCTTTTGCCAGATTCATAAAAAAAAAAAGGGCCCAACTAAACAAAATCAGAAATGCAGAAATGAAAGAGGAGAAAAAGCAACCAAAACCACAGAAATACAAATGATTATAAGAGAACACTGTGAAAAATTATATGCCAAAACACTGAACAACCTAGAAGAAATGGATAAATTCCTAGAAACATATAATCTACCAAAACTGAATCAGGAAAGAATAGAAAATTTGAAAAACCAATTACCAGCAATGAAATTGAATCAGTAATCAAAGACCTCCCAACAAATAACAAGTCCAGGACCAGATGGCTTCACAAGTGAATTCTACCAAACATTTAAAGAATTAATGCCTATTCTTCTCAAGCTATTAAAAAAAATAAAAGAAGGATGAAAGCTTCCAAATTCATTCTATGAACCCCTGATAACAAAACTAGACAAAGATACACCAAAAAAGGGGGGGGGAGAGAGAGAGAGAGAGAGAAGTACATGCCAATATTTCTGATGAGCAGGGATACAAAAATCCACAATATATTAGCAAACCAAATCCAACAATATATTAAAAAAAATGATTCACCATGACTGAGTGGGATTTATTCCTGGGATGCAAAAGTGGTTCAATATTCACAAACCAATCAATCTCATGTATCACCTCAAGAAAAGAAAGTATAAAAACCATATGATCATTTCCATAAATGTGGAAGAAGCATTTTATAAGGTACAACATTTCATAATAAAAACTCTCCACAAATAGGGCTAGAAGGAACATACCTCAACATGCCAAAAGCCATACATGAAAAACTCATAGTTACTCTCATACCTAATGGTAAAAAACTGAGAGCTTTTCCCCTAAGATACGGAATAACACAAGGATGTCCACTCTCACCACTTTTATTCAACATAGTGCTGGAAGTCGTAGACCCAGCAATCAGACAAGAAAAAGCAATAAAGGGCATCAAAATCGGTAAGGAAGAAGCAAAACTTGCACTATTTGCAGGTGACATGATACCTACCTATAGAAAACCGTAAAGACTCCACCAAAAAACTGATGGAACGGATACACGAATTCAGTAAGTTCTCAGGATATAAAATCAATATTCAAAAGCCATTGAATTTCACTCATATGTGGAATTTAAAGAACAAAACAAACAAAGAAAAAAAGAGACAAATCAAAACACAGACTCTTAAATATAGAGAACAAACTGATGGTTACTGGTGGGGAGATGGATGGGGAAATGGGTGAAATACATGACGGGGATTAAGAGTACACTTGTGATAAGCACGGAGTATGTATAGAATTGTCAAATCACTATATTGTACACCTGTAACTAATGTAAGACTATGTCAAATGTAAATAGAATTAAAATTAAAACAAATAAGTAAATTGATGAATAGAACAGAATAGAGTCCAGAGGCAGTCTCACACATGTAGGGATGACTAATTTTTGACAAAGTTGCAAAGACAATTAGTTAGAGAATTGATCATCTTTTTAGAATTTGCATATAGTTAACACACAGTGTTATCTTAGTTTCATGTGTACAACTTAGTCATTTTACTATTTTATACATTATTCTATGTTCTCCCCAAGTACAACTACCATCTGTCCCAATACATCACTATTACAATATCATTGACTGTATTCCTTATGCTCTGCTCTTTATTCCCATGACTTATTCATTCCAAAATGGAAGCCTGTATCTCCCTCTCCCCTTCACCCATTTTGCTGAACCTCCCACCTCCTGCCCCTGTGGCAATCATCAATTTGTCTCTGTATTTATAGTTCTGATTCTGCTTTTCATTTGTTTATTCATTTTTTAGATTCTATTTATGAGTGGAATGACATGGTATTTGTCTTTTCGGTCTGACTTATTTCACTTAGTATAATACCCTCTAGCTCCATCCACGTTATCTCAAATGGCACAGTCTTGCCCTTTTTATGGCTGTGTAATAGTCCATTGTTTATATACCACATTTTCCTTATTCATTTGTCTGTTGATGGACACTTGGATTACTTTGATGCATTGGATATTGTAAATAATCTGGCAATAAACATAGGGGTCCTTATATCTTTTTGAATTACTGGTTTTGTTTTTCCTGGATAAATACCCAGTAGTAGAGCTGTTGGAGCATGTGGTATTTCTATTTTTAGTTTCTTAAGGAACCTCCATACTGTTTTCCACAGTAGCTGCACCAATTTGCATTCCCACCAGCAGTGCACGAGGGTTCTTTTTCTCCGCATCCTCTCCAACACGTGTTGTTTCTTGTCTTCTTGATTTTAGCCGTTTTGGCAGGCGATCATCTTTTCAATAAATGGTGCTGAATACACACACACACAAATTAACTCAAAATGGATCATACATCTAAATGTAAAGCCTAAAACTACAAAACTTCCTAAAAAAGTTTGCAGAATATTGTTTGAGCTTGGGTTAGGCAAAGATTTCTCCTAAAATCAGAACCCATGAGAGAGAAAATTGACAAACTGGACTTCACCAGAATTAACACAGCTGCTTCTCATTAGGGATTCCTAAGAGAATGAAAAGACAATAGACAGTTGGAGAGAAAACATATTTGAGAAGCATACATGTGCTAAAGGACTTGTACCTAGATAAAGATCTTTCAGAACTCAATAAGAAAACAAACAACCCAGTTAAAATTGTTCATAAGATTTGGACAGACACTTTGCTAAAGAAGAAATATCAATAGAAAATAAGCATTTGTAAACTGTCCAACATCATCAGTCACTGATTGGATGTAAATTAAAAGTACAAAATGCCACTGTACTTCTAATAGGACAGCTAAATGTTAAGACAGATCATACCAAGTGTTGACGAGAATGTGGAGAACAAGAATCCTATCTGCTGCTGGTGGGACTCTAAATGGTACAAATCCTTTAGTAAATGTTTTGGCAGTTTCTTTAAAAAATGTTAAACATATGCCCAAAATGTTATCCAGCCACTCTTCTTCTCCATATTGACCTAAGAGAAAAGAAAGCCTATGTGCATTGAAGGACTGATAAGAAAATGTTCATTGTAGCTTTGTTTATAAAAACAAAACAAACGAACAAACAAAAAAAACACAAACTGGAGGGATGATGGGTGGCTCATTTGGTTAATAGCGTGTCTGCCTTCGGCTCAGGTCATGATCCCAGGGTCCTGGAACGGAGTCACACTTTGGGCTCCCTGCTCAGCGGGGAGTCTGCTTCTCCCTCTCCTGCCCGATTGTGCTCTCTCTCACTATCTCTGGCTCTCTCTCAAATAAATAAATGAATAAATAAATAAAATCTTAAAAAAAAAACCCAAACCACAAACAACCAACCAAAAAAGACCAAAAACTGGAAATACGTCAAATGTCCATCAACACACGGATGTCTGAACGCATTGCGGTATCCCATTCAATGAGACACCACTCAGAAATGAAAACCAATGAAGTACTAATGTATATGACAACGTGTATGCTGTAAGCATGTGTGACAGCACAGTTATGCTACGTGAAGAAGTCACAAAAGGAGTCCATGCTATTTGATTCCATTCTTGAAAAACTTTAGGAAATGCGAACTAACTTAGAGTGACAGAAATCGGATCAGTGGTTGACAGGAGCGGGACAGAGACGGGCAGGAGCAAGTGATTACAAAGGATCTTATGGGGGTGACATATATGTTCATTATCGTCATTGTGGTGATGGTTTCATGCCTGTGTATTTATGTGACACATCAGATTGAGCACTTTCAATACATGCATTTTGGTGTGTGTCAGTTGTTCTTCAATAAGTTGTAAACAAGAGATGAACAGAGCTGAGCTCCTTGTCGTAAATGCTGAGTAGTTGTATAAAAATCAATTGCTTTTTAACAGTCCCCTCATTTAAAGTTATGTTTGATATGGTAAAGTTCAGATACAACCAAAATATTTAGTCAGCTAGTGGCCTGATTCTAGAGGCAGGTTAACATGTGACGGAGGGACTCGTGGGCTTCTTGCTCGGCTGATTTAAATTCTGTGCTGCAGCGGTGAAGTCATTTGTATGCAGCCCGTGTTCTTCACCAGCAAACACAGACTGTAAGTCTACGAGTAAATCTGAGCGAGCATTCTGGTTGTACTGTGAGCAATTTGAGGCTTGAATGACCTTGACAATGAGCACATCTAACCCGCAGAGAAAATTGCGTCTTTTTAAAAATTTTAAGTTAAAATGTATTGATTCATTTTCATCAGACATAAGGAATCATATGTTGATATTACCTGGTAAAAATCCTTTTAACAGCGTTAATCAACCCAGCAAGTACAAGCCCTCCCTATCCCTAGGAAGGATGGACCAGTTATGAGAATTCATGCCAATTTTTTAACATATGTTTTAATCCAGCCTGGGAGTTAAACAAGAGTGGCAAATTTTTACCATTTAACGTCTCTTTTTCATGTTACTTTTAAAGGCCTCAGAGTTAGGTCAGACTGGCATGTGTATGTGTATATGCTTATGAATAATTCCTTAATTCTTATAAATGTCCAAATAATGTGGACAGGGTGTGCTGGCGTGGATTAGGCATTGAACTGAGAGTAACAATACCTGAATAATACCTGGCTGGCCTCGGTGCCACAGCTTTGCTACTGTCTAGCCCTTTGAATTATGTCAAGTCATCTTACATAGCTGGGCCACAGAGGACTTAACACGAAGAACAAGCACATGAATTACCACCCTTGTCTAGCGTGGGTGCCAAAAGTGCAAATTGTATGGGGTCATGCACATTAAGGTATCATTAGTAGCTGGACGGCAGAAGTCTTGGATTGCAAATTGATCTGGGTAAATGCCGCACACAGCAGAGGGTAGCAGTGGCCTCCTGGAGTAAGGCGGATGGATTCACATCCCAGGTTCAGCCCTCCCAGCTGTGTGATTTCGGACAAGTCACCTCCGGCTCTGAGCTGCAAATTTCTTAGCTGCAAGATTAAGGCCAATCCATCTCAAAGACCACTATGAGAATTAAAGCAATTTATAATAATATTGAGGGTTGCTCAATAAAAGTAAGCAATTATTATTTCGACAAATTGTCAGGAAAAAAAAGCATTTTAAAGGGAATTATTAAATTCCTGACAAGTACAGACACTTCAACTGGAAGTGCCAAATCCTTGAACCTTTAGAAGTAGATTTTAAAGCTTAAATGCATTCCTTCTAAATGAGAATTTTCCCCTTATTATATAATAAGGAATTCTATTTCTGAAGAAAGATTGATATGCCATACACCAGACAGTTTGCACTTTAGTCAAATGAATGAACACCATTTCCAAGTAAACATTATGTTTCTAAAACTTGCATGGGTAGTTTTACTGATGCCATGAAAGATAGAGAAATGAGGGACAATAAAATCCTTAAGTTAATGTCAGTAGTTTTAACCAATTATTTGACCTAGATGTTGAATGTTTTCTCAAGTGATTGATCATTGTTTAAGGTAGGAAACACCAGATATTATAGAAAAAAACCTAGTACAGCCTGACCTGTGTCTCTAAATTTTCCGGGATGAGTGAAACAATGTTACTGGCCAAGACTTAGGAAATGGTGAGAAAGAGACACAAGGAAATAAGTAATTAAAATAGGACAAAATGAATACATAATGGAGTTAGATGTGTGGGAAAAGAGGTGGTACGACAGTGGGAATGTAGTCTGTGTATGGGCCTCAAGAAAAGTTTCCGTGAGGAAATAACTTTTGGGCTGAGTGTCAGAGGGTGAGTAGACAGATGTTTTGCCGGTAAACAATAGGAGAAAGAAATGGAGGGCAGAGGGCAAGTCTGTTTGAGGGACAGTTAGTGATTAAGTATACCGTGGGACTGAAGTGCAGAGCAGGGGAGGTAGGACTCAAGCCCAAGGACCACACAGTAATGGCCCTTCATACAATATATAACAATAATATGCTACTAATTGTGCAGGTGCCTGGTTCACTAACTAGCTTGGCATCCGTCAGTCGTTGCTATAGGTCAAAAGTTTGGTTATCTTTGGGAAGCGCTGTGGATGCAGGGAAAATCTCTATGCCAAATAGCTGATAGAGCTTCTTGTGTGGAGACTCGTGTAGCTGCTTGGGACAGATTATTGCAAATGGCCCATGACCATACATAGAAGCTGTGTGAGCAGAGCAACAATGGCCGCCGGATGGAGGAGGATCCTGGATTCTCGTAGTCCTGTTTACTAGGCCTCTCAGAAACAGAACTTTGTAAGAATGTTCTAGTCTTCAACTACACCAGGAGTACAAAAACTGCCATGATGGGGTTATTTCTATTGAAGATGGGATAAAAGGGGCATTGTGGCCTCTTGAGTCTGAACAGCTTATTACTGATTCTCAGATGACTACTGCTGGGGAGTTCCAGCCCAGGCAGGTTTTACCTTCTCTTTGGAAAGGCAATGCAAATCCAGAAGGAGGTGGCTCTGAAAAGGGTCCTCTGTATATCAACTATTCATAATCATTTCATTTCTTCCTTCCTCAAGGGTGTCTGCAACATCCCTGATGTGCAAGGCCCTGTAGACAAGGACCATACCCCACCTTCCTGGAGCTACCTTGTCATTGGAGAGGAAGCTTTCCACTTAGGCCAACAACAACTTGAGAGGACTGAGTGGCTGGGTGTCCAAAGAGGGACAGGGATGGTCCGGATAGGTAGAACTCAGAACAAAAGGGAAAGAGCTCTGAGCTATGTTGTGGTCAAGGCTGGTGGTCTTCATCTGGACTTCAAAGGACAGCTAGTGACTGAATCAATTGATAAGACTGTCTTTAAGTAGGAGACAGGACATGAGCAGAGGCCTAGAAGCACTGACGGAGCCATTGTCCATCCATTGGCAGCTCTCCAGAATCAGTTAGGCCTCCTCTTGTCTGCCCCCTTCACCTTGCTCTCCTGGTTCAACTAGGCTGGAGGCCTTTGCCTTCTGCTTGGCTGCTTGTCTCAATATGTTGTTCACGCCATTCTCAATTTGGGGTGATTTTGCCCCCAACCTCCCATTCTTGTCAGCGGACATTTTTGATTGTCACAACTAGGAAGAAATGCTACTGGAATCTAGAGGGTTGAGGGCATCTTGCAATGCAAAGAACTGTAATTTTTTTTTTTTTTTTTTTTTTTGCAAAAAAGTGCGGAGAGTTATCTGGTTCCAAATGTTAATAGTGCCAGGGCACCTGGGTGGCTCAGCTGGTTAAATGGCTCACTCTTGATTTTGGCTCAAGTCATGATCTCAGGGTCCTGGGATTGAGCCCTACATTGGGCTCTGGGGTCAGTGAGGAGTCTGCTTGAGGGTTCTCTCTCTCTCTCTCTCCCTCTTTCCTTCTATCTCTCACCCTGTGCATGCTCTCTCTCTCTCTAATAAATAAATAAATCTTTTTAAAAATTTTTTAATAGTGCTGAGATTGAGATTGAGAAACCCTGGGTTATTCTATTTAACCTTGTCTTCCTACCCTCACTGAAAAAGATGCTTCCGTGGGAATTTTCTTCAAGCTTGGCAGCCACCTTTGGACATGGTTGTGACATTTATCCTGGGACCTGAGCACTTAAGGCCCCAGCTCTGAGGATCCCCCTCCCAGAGAGACTGTCCCCCTGCCCACCTAACAAGGGCAGAGGAAGACAGCGGAGTCACATGCCATGGAGGGCCAAGCCTCAAGGAGGAGGAAAGAGGCCATGCCATTTTTTTGAAGATTAGAGCCTTATTGGGGTTCTTTGAAAAAGTGTTAGGTGACAGAAATGGAAACACTTTCCAAGAGGTTAAGGAGGAAAAGGGCGATCAGAATATAGACAGAAAGAATGTGTGTTAGTTTCCTGAGGCTACTGTAACAAGTACCATAAATTGAGGGGCTTAAACAACTGAAATGTAGAGTCTCACGGTTGTGAAGGGTGGAGTCTTGCTGGGAATGGCCAGCAATCCCTGCCCAATGGATGAAAGATTACGCCAAACTTTGCTGTGAAAGAGAGGAGAAGGCAAGGGGGTCCACGCTCAGAGACGAAGATGCTTTGCCCTTTGCTCCTGCTTTTATTGGTCCTTTAGGATAATCACAAATCCTTATCATTGTTTCTCAAGCACGTGGGGCATGCCAAGGGGTCTTACTGGAACCAGGAGGATCTATTTTTGGGAAAGATAGGATACGCTAATCTGCATGTTCTACGAGTTCTGCTAAAGAAAGCCCAACAGACAATGCTCACATCTCTTAGATCACAGCGCGGCTGTTTGGGCTAAGAAAGCTTCGGGGAAGGCAACTCCCTGCATTGGAAGGCATTCCAATGGCAGAGCATCCCGCAGGCCTCAGCATTCCAAAGGCCTACACCCTTCTCCGAAACCTTTCACTGCCCCCAGTGGCCTCCGTGTTACCTGTTAGCAAGCCAGGTATTCTGGATGAGTTCATGCGCTACGTTAACCCCAACAGAGTCTGAGATCCAGGTGTCGGCAGGTTGGTTCCTTCCGAGACTATGGGGGAGAACGTGTACCATGCCTGTCTCCTAGCTGCTGCTGGTGCACCAGCGATCTTAGGCAGAGAGGCATTACCGCGCTCTCTGCCTCTTCACCACGTGTTCTCCTTCTGCATGTGACTGTGTCTGAACTTCCCCTTTTCACGAGGGCACTAGTGATAACTGGATTAGGCTCCACAGTGATGACCTCACCCTAACTAATTGCATCTGTTAACAACCTTATTTCCCAATAAGGTCACAGTTTGAGGTCCTAGGGGGTGAGGACTTCACTGTGGATTTTGGGGAGACACAATTCAACCCATAACAACGTGCTAATCATCACTCCTTCCTATAAACGTCCACACTGTTTGCTTTGTACTTCGCACTATCACTGAGGCCGCCTTTATAGAGGAACTTGTATACCAGGATCCTTCCAACGTGGAACCGTGAGCTTCCCGAGGGAAGGGCTGGGCCAAGTAAACGGGTAGAGATTTTAGGAAATTGAGCATAAAACCAATATTTAAGTGCTTTGAAAACTTAAGGTGTTGTAGTACTAAATGCTATTTTGAATCACAAAATGCACGTAATGCATGAAAAAAATCAATGAAGTCACTTTATTGACAATTCTTCCCAAGCTCCTTGCCTTTCTTCTCTCCTTGGGGAGAACAAAGCTCATACTTGAATTTGAGATCATTGAATTGCCCATGTGGCCTGCGTTTCACTTTTCCCTCTTGTTTTATTTGACTTTATTCTATTTTATGTTTGCCTACTGACAGAGTGGCAATCAGCGGGCAGAAAATCTTTTTTATGTAGATAAAACTCTGTGACCGATGCCGCTGCTGGGGTGAGGCAACGAAGGGATGTAGATGGACCAATAAACACCGAACACCTTTTGAAATAATTTATCTAATCACTGCAAGATCTGACCGGTTTTAGAGATATAATTTTATAAAGCCCATTACTCTCTTGACAGTCCTCTGACGTACGTTGATCTGTGAGTTCATTTTATTTCAGCCCCTTGCCTCCGGTCTGGCTCGTACCAGCTGCTCTGCAGCTCCCAGCACCCACTAAGTCCCAGGCTCAGCACTGGGTTGTCAGTTTGTACTTTGCGTGGGACACTTAGTAGTCGCCGAGCCGATGAGTGACAAATTAATTCATGATTAAATGGATTTAGTTTATGGATTTCTAGACTAACAGAATTGTGATTAATATAACAATGGTCACTTACATCTAATGCGTTGACTTTTTCCACTCTGGCTACAGTCGGAGGGCCTTTTCCAACTCTGCTCTGGCCAAGGGCTGCCTGAGGTGAAAGGGGCTCAGGGAGAGGAAGTTTGGGCAAGAGGAAAAGAATATCTTTGTCCCCTCTAGCAGGTTGGATGTGAGGGAAGAGATACGGGAAAAAGGAACAATAGAAGGTTGAAAGAAGATCAAAAAAAAAAAAAAATGTGGAGTAGCCATAACATCCAGAAAATTCTTCTTCTGCTCCAACATGAGGTGGACAAATAGCATTAATTACTCAAGTCACTCCAAACATGAGCTTATGTGTACCTTTGATGGTCTGTGGTTGATGGCTGAAGAGAGTGGGGTGAAGGCTAATATTTTCAATTATAATGAAGGATCCATTTAGAATCTTACCTATCCTCTTCTTGCTACAGCTACCCAAATAGAACAGAAACCCAGGGGCGCCTGGGTGGCACAGCGGTTAAGCGTTTGCCTTCGGCTCAGGGCGTGATCCCGGCGTTATGGGATCGAGCCCCACATCAGGCTCCTCCGCTATGAGCCTGCTTCTTCCTCTCCCACTCCCCCTGCTTGTGTTCCCTCTCTCGCTGACTGTCTCTATCTCTGTTGAATAAATAAATAAAATCTTTAAAAAAAAAAAAAAAAAAAAGAACAGAAACCCAAATTTAATGAGAAAAGTCATACATCAAATAAACCACATGGTCTAATGGAGAAGTAAAGATATGCATTTATTTTATTTTCCCTTTATATCTATTTATGTTTTGATCAGATACCTCTTCTGTTCTAGGTTCCACTCCAGGCATAAGTTGTCTAGTATTTTTGCACCAAAATAGGAAAGATAGATCTCTGCTATAAAATAATTTTCTATATACTGGGGGAAATAGAAAGTAAACATATATTTACAGTGCAATATGACAGATGTTAGGAGTTCTATAAACACTGGGAGATAAGAGCCTGGATCTGCTGAGAGCTCAGGGAAGGTTTTACAGAAGAGAAGTATTCGAGCTGAGATCTGAAGGTTATATAGAATTTTTTTTTAGGTGGACAAGCCTGGGGAAGACCTTGTAAGCTTAGGAATTCAGTGAACTATATGGAGTTGAGTTCACCTGAAATATAAACCATAAGGATATTAGAAAAGACAGGATATAAGTCTGGATGCCAGCAAAAGTCAGATTATGAAGGGTCTTCTTTGACAAGCCAGTAGTTTTAGATTTTATTATGTGGAAAATAAGGCATCATTCATGAATAATACAAGGTAAGTAACATGATGACGTTTGCATATTCAAATTATTACCATAAGAGTGATGTAGAGGATGAGTTGGAAGATTTGTTTTATTTTTATTTTTTTGGAAGATGTATTTTAAAGACCATTAATAATCGATCATATCTATAGGCTAAAAGAGAAAAAAAATCTCACAATCACATCAATAGATGCAGAAAAAGCATTTGACAAAATCCAGCGTGCCATCCGTGATTAAAAAAAAAAAATCCCAGTAAACTAGAAATAGAGGGAAACTTTCTCAACTTCATAAAGAATATCTACAACAAAACCTCCAGCTAACAACATGTCTAATAGTGAGAAACTCAGAGTTATCCCCTAAGATCAGGAGCGTGACAAGCGTGTCTCCTCTTTCCACTCCCTTTCAACATCGAACTAGAAGTTCTATCTAATGCAATAACACAAGAGAGGAAATAAAAGGAATACAAATTGCGGAGAAGAAATAAAACTGTCTTTGTTCACAGATGACATGATTGTCTATGTAGCAAATCTTAAAGAACTGACCAAAAAAATCTACTGGAACTAATAAGTGATTACACCAATGTTGTAGGATACAAGGTTGAAGCACAAAGGTCAATTAATTGCCTGTATACCAGCAATGCACAAGTGGGATTTGACATTTAAAACACAATACCATTTATATTAGCAGACAAAAATATGAAATACTTAGGTATAAATCTAACAAAATCTGTATGAGGAAAGCTACAAAAACTTTCATGAACAAAATCAGAGAACTAAATAAATGAAAGGATGTCTCTGTTTGTGGATAGGAAATCTCAATATTGTCAAGATGTCAGTTTTTCTCAGCTTGATCAGTAGTTATAATATAATTCCAATCAAAATCCCAGCAAGTTCTTTCGTGTATATGGACAAACTTATCCTTAGGTTTCTACAGAGAGGCAGAAGTCCCAGAATAACCAACAATATTGCAGTAGAAGAAAAAAGTTGGAGGACTGGCAGTACAAACTGAAAAGTGTACATTCTGTATTATTCCCACTATAAGACATTTTGGAGAAAGCAATCCTATGGAGACAGTAAAAGGTTCAGGGCCTGCCAGGAGTTCCGCAGTGGAGGGAGAAATAGGTGAAACATAGAGGATTTGTAGGGCAGTGAAAATAATCTGTTATGTTGCCATAATTATGGATATACATCATTACACTTGTATCCAAATGCATAGATTTTATAACAACAGAAGTAAACTGTAACGTCAACTATGGACTTTGGGTGATTATGTCAATGTAGGTTTACTAATTTTAACAAATGTAGCACTCTTGTGGGGAATACCAATAATGCAAAATGCTATTTGTGGGGGGGGGGGGACATGGGTTTCTGAGAAATCTCTGTACCATCCTATCAATTATGTTCTGAATATAAGACTGCTTTAAAAATGTAGTCTTAAATAAATAAAGTCTAAATTTTTGAAAGACCTTTAATAATTCATTTGATTAATGACTGCAATCTCAAGTGATTAGTATGCAAAACTGCCCATCTGGCAGCTCTTAGACTTAAGCTTTGCATAGGAGAAAAACAAGTCCTGCTTGGAGGGAATGTCCTCTATTGTGGTTAGACAACCTTGGCACAGAGAGTCACAGTGGCTTCGCCATGGCCACGTCTATTGGAGACTCTATAATTGATTTTCCCATCTGCCACTCTTTCAAGTTTCCTGTGTGAAGGGATCAGATAGTATAACTCTCTGGGCATCACAGCTGGCTCCTGAAGAAAGATTCCTTTCTGTAGGAAACCAATTTAGCCACTAGCCACTTCTGTCTTATCCTCCTATGGCTTTTTAGCTCTCTAATCACAGTCTGTTTTCCAACTAATTAGTGTTGGGACAACTCAGCCCTGAACCTCAACTTGAAAATGTTAGTGTCATGGGGAGAGAGCACTTAATCAAATGACTTGTGATTATTCAACAAAGAGATTTTCTCTGATTAAGACTGCCGCCCTTTCTGAGGCACTTGGTCTCCCTTTTGACAATATTGGATTGAACGGGCTCTGCTATGGCGGGGCTGCCACGGGCACTGATGTGTTACTGAAAGGAAACATACAGTTAGACAGCTATGCCAATGTGATTCAGAGACCTGTATTTTCTTTGAAATCGAGGGTATTTTTTTTTATTTCTAAATGTTTCTATTTTATTTAATAACAGCATAGCAGACCTTTTGGTTTTCACTTAAACAATCTTAATGGGTTTTTTACTGCTTGCAATGCAACTGCGTGTGCTTTGTATTTTTTTAAATTAGTTTCAGACGTAAAATTTATTGATTCATCAGTTGCATATAACACCAGGTGCTCATTACATCAAGTGCCCTTCTTAATGGCCATCACCCAGTTATCCCTTCCCCCCACCCACATCCCCTCCAGCAACCCTCAGTTTGTCTCCTAGAGTTCAGTGTCTCTTATGGTTTACCTCCCTCTCAATTTTCATCTTATTTTATTTTTACTTCCCTTCCCCTATGTTCATCTATTTTGTTTCTTGCATTCCACATATGAGTGAAATCATATGGTATTTATCGTTCTCTTACTGACTTATTTCACTTAGCATAATACCCTCTATTTCCATCGATGTTGTTGCAAATGGCAAGATTTCATTCTTTTTGATGGCTGAGTAATATTACATTGTGTATATACACACCGCATCTTCTTTATCTATTCATCTGTCCACGGACATCTGGGCTTTTCCCATATTTTGGCTATTGTGGACATTGCTGCTATAAACACTGGGGTACATGTGCTGCTTTGAATCACTATGCTTGTATCTTTGCCGTAAATACCTAGTAGTGCAATTGCTGGATCATAGGGTAGCTCTATTTTCAACTTTTTGAGGAACCTCCATACTGTTTTCCAGAGTGGCTGCACCAGTTTGCATTCCCACCAGCAGTGTAAGAAGGTTCCCCTTTAAAATGGAGGGTATTTTTAAAGTTTTTACTGGCTATTAAGTTTCAAAAAGTCAATCGCTGACCAAATGATGGTTACGAAAGCTCTATAGAAAAGGGTGTCTTGTCCTCATGAGCTCTTCGGTCTGTAAAAATGACAAATTTAATTGTGTTAGGTATTTATTTTTATGTTTCTTTAATTTTGAATATTTCCTTTTAGAAGGGATATGGTTTTTGAGTCTTCGCAGTGAGCAGGTTATAACCTGATCTCTTCTAGACATTACGTGGGAGGCAATTTGGGAGCAGTGGACCAGGCTTCAGATCCATGAAATGGGCTGACCTTGGTTAGATTTGAAATCTGTTCTTTTGGTGTGATCTCAAATAAGATACTAGAGCCCATTCTTTTATAAAGGAGGCTAATATATGCTTCATCAAGTTCTTTTGATGATGAAATGAAACAAGGTACCTAAAATACTTCTTGAAACATCTGTTAACTCAGGAAGCAATTTTTTAGTAACAGCTAAACTATAGTTTAAATAGAAACCAGAGATGTTTGTTTCTGACCTCTCATAACCTCCCCTAAATACTTCCCTTCTCACCTGTTTCTTTCTGAGTGTCCTGGACCAGAGAAAATGACAACACAAAGTTTTCCCCAAAGAAAATAACTTTTTAATATAATGAAAACTCCTTATCAGGTTGTCCTGGCAGGCTTCCAATGACCCTCAATGTCTCAACTTGCAGATAAAGCTGGAGTAACTTTACTCACAGCTCAGATGATATTATGTTCCTCCTCCCTGCAGACTCTGCAGGGACCCCATGCTGGGAATGGGGTGCCCTCCAGACCTCTGCTTCTGAGGAAAGCTCGTCAAAACAGGTTATATATTCTTTTCCACCAGACATTACTCACCCCTAATTTGTTTCCATTCATATGTGATAATAAAGCCTAGAATTGGCTCCACTAAGGCAAGTTCAAGCACGAGTACCTGCACTTGGTGAGATATTGGTGATTTCTTCCCCCAAATGTCAGCATTCCCAGCGCAGCAAAGTGAGACGGAGGCAATGGAGAAGAAATCTGTCTTTCCGTATGTATCCATATGCTAAGGGCATCAAGGTGAAGGGCTGCTTCTGAGCTATCTAAGGTTATTATGGACAGATTGAGCAATAGAAGTAGCAAGAAATGGTGATAAGAATAGGGGTTTTGGAGCCAGGCAGAGGTGATTTGTATTTCTGTTCTGATCCTTATGGATTCTGTGACCTGAGACTATGAATTGACTTGCTCTTACCTCCAGTTTTAGCATGAGCAAAATAGGGACAGTAGCCCTGATTTGCAGAATTGATTGGAGGGAAAGATATATTGTATATAAACTGTGCACCCAAGAGCCTGACACACTGGGGTGTTCGGTGAGCAGTAGCTGCTATTATTATGATGTTTTTGATTTGATGAGGAAAGGAAGGGGCTGTCACTCCTGACGTCATGGCCACTCTTAGAGCAATATCCTCAGTGTGCCATCTAGTTTGATGTTGAATAGCTGACCATTCTGAGGAATCCCACACAGTGGCTCCCATTTTCCCTTCACTCTGAGGAAGCCCTAATTCATGCGCCAGTGAACAACTGCCCACTGATGATGGTATGTCAGAATGTGACATGTGACAGAATACAGCCTTCTGTTTCTGAATTTTCTGTCCCTAGAAGGGAGAAAGGGGAACCGGATCTTTAAATGCATCCACTTCATGGGCCTCCCTTTCAAATTTTCCCAGGACATAGTCTCCTGGAAAGGGGAAGATGCTGATGTTCTCAGGAGAAGCTGGAAGAGCACAGCTTCAGGAGGTAGGGGATGGTGAGGCCCTTAAGAGAAAGGGTCTGAGGATTGTCCATCCCTGTTTGCCCAGTGCTCATCATATATGCACATCTTCCTCCTTTTACTCTATCCTCTAGCCTAACTAAACTATTATAGTACTTCCTCCCTTCCCCATGTGCCTCTGCACTATTTCTTATATTCTGCATATGAGTGAAACCATATAATTGTCTTTCTCCGATTGACTTATTTCACTTAGCATAATACCCTCCAGTTCCATCCATGTTGATGTAAATGGTAGCTTTCATCCTTTCTGATGGCTGAGTACTATTTCATGGTATATATGAACCACATCTTCTTTATCCATTCATCTGTTGAAGGACATCTCGGCTCCTTCCACATTTTGGCTATTGTGGACATTGCTGCTATGAACATTGGGGTGCATGTGCTCCTTCTTTTCTCTACATCTGTATCTTTGGGGTAAATACGCAGTGATGCAATTACTGGGTCTTAGGGTAGCTCTATGTTTAACTTCTTGAGGAGCCTCCATACTGTTTTTCAGAGTGGCTGCCCCAGCTTGCATTCCCACCAACAGTGTATGAGGGATCCCCTTTCTCCACATCCTCGCCAACATTTGTTGTTCCCTGTCCTGTTAATTTTAGCCATTCTGACTCGTGTAAGGTGGTATCTCATTGTGGTTTTGATTTTGACTCCAGAAAACAAACTGAGGGTTGTGGAAAGGGAGGTGGTGGGGGGATGGCGTGACTAGGTGATGGGCATTGAGGAGGGCATGTGATGTGCTGGGTGTTATAGCACTGGGTGTTATATGCAACTGATGAATCACTGAACACTACAACAAGAACTAATGATGTGCTATATGTTGGCTAATTGAATTTAAATTGAAAAAACCAAACAAACAAAACAACAAGAAAATAAAACAAACTACTGTGGTAGTTCAAATTGGTTGAATATTTCCATACTGTCTTGATTTTGATCATACTGATGTCTGCCTACATCATCTTTTTTTTCCCACCGTTTTTTAAAAATTACGTTTTATTTTTTATTTTATTTCTTTTTCTTTTTTTATTATTCACATATAATGTATTATTTGTTTCAGGGGTACAGCTCTGTGATTCATCAGTCTTACACAATACACAGTGCTCACCACAACACATACCCTCCCCAGTGTCCATCACCCAGCCACTCCATCCCCTACTCCCCTCCCCTCCAGCAACCCTCAGTTTGTTTCCTGAGATTAAGAGTCTCTTGTGGTTTGTCTCCCTCTCTGGTTTCTTCTGGTTTCATTTTTTCCTCTCTTCTCCTATGATCCTCTGCCTTGTTTCTTAAATGCCACATGTCAGTGAGATCATATGGTAATTGTCTTTCTCTGCTTGACTTACCTCACTTAACATAATACCCTCTAGTTCCATCCATGTTCTTGCATATGGCAAAATTTCTTTTTTGATGGCTCTGTAATATTCCATCATGTGTGTGTGTGTGTGTGTGTGTGTGTGTGTGTGTGTACACCAAATCTTCTTTCTCCATTCGTCTGGAGACAGTACCAAGTAGATGATGCGAAGAAGGAAGACTTCTTCCTTCTATTAGGAAGGCTCAAGGATCCTAAGAAATTTCCATAGTGAGGGTGAGATTTAAGCTGTTCTCTGATCAGCATAGCTGTTCAAGAGTTTAAGAGAAAGAAATGGTGAAAATTCTGGGTGTAGGTAATGGTGTGGGTGAAACTTAAAAATGGGGGTGCAAGAATTGATATGTGGTTCGGGAACAGATTGTATTTTGCAGAACTGTAATAGAAAACATAGTTGTACACTCACATACTGAAGACCCTGAGTGCCAAGCTAAGCAGTTTGAGAATAGGCAACTTTTGACCATTTTTGAGTTGGAAAGTAACATGCTTAACGTGTCTTTAAAAAACAGAAAGGGGTGCTTGGCTGGCTCAGTTGGTTAAGTGTCTGTCCTCAGGGTCCTGGGATAGAGCCCCTCGTCAGGTTCCCTGCTCAGTGAGGAGCCCACTCCTCCCTCCCCTTCTGCCCCTCCCCACTGCTCCTGCTCACTCTCTGTTGCTCTCTCAAATAAATAAATAAAATCTTAAAAAAAGAAAAGAAAAAAGAAAAAGACAAGCTTATGAATTACATCTGCTTCCTAAGTAGCTCTGTGGAGAATGAGGCTAATTTGTGCCCACTGGGACTCAGGTGAGCTTTCCAAAAGAGAATGGCTGGAGGGGGGAGATGTGGCGAGGTCTGAGCTGGTACGCACCAGCCAAGCAGAGATTCATTTCACTGATGGATGCTACTGTTTGGTTTTCTGCCAGATCTTGAAGAGGAGCAAACTGCTCTTAAGTATACATGGTCACTTATGGATTGTTTCAAAGTTTTTTGTTTTTAATTCTTCCTTCTCACAGGTGTCATTTTCTAATTTGCAAATACCCTGAAAGTCTATAATTTCCTCTACAAAATTACAGTGGACTATGAGCAATTCAAATGACCATTTTAGGTCCTGAATTCCAGTTGCTGCAAACTAGTCGATTAGTGGTAAATAAATAGCAGGGTTGGACTGATGCCGACGGTGTGTGGTCAGCTGGCCTCACTCATTGGTGACTATTGCAGATTTATGTCAACTTGGTGCTTCAGTACATTTCCCACTGTCTTCAGGCCATTGGTCAGAAGAGCAGTCTACGAGCACGCCGATGAGTTTGCAGATATGCTAAGCATATATTATGTGGATCCTCCAGGGTGAAGTGAGGGCTTTGCCGTGTCGCCGTTGGAACTGAATTTATTGAGAAAGAAGTTCCAAGAACAGCTGATTAGTCCTCAGTATTCTGTCCTTCATTTGTGCTGTAGATAAAACAGGAAAGAGTCAAAGGGGGTCAGGAATAAACCAGATCTCTTACAACTAAACTGCTTACGTCTTCATCCTCTTTCCTGATTCTTTTCTGGATTATACTCTTTGTGGGCAGGTGTGTAGCTTTTTTTTTTTCCTCTTATTGTCCAAAAGATGTACAGTCCAGACCTGAATACACAGGAGCTCAGTGAAAACTTACTAAATAGTTGAAGTTCAGAAATCTCCGTCGTAGGTATTTATGGCTGGGTATGGTGATAGAGCTGCTGGTGTTTTATGTGAGCAAATGCAGTGGCTGAGTACCTGTATTTCATCTTAGACTTCAGGTAGTTTCTGCTCATAGCTCCTTGAGGCCCTAAATCTCTGTCCCAGAGACCAAACTTACCGTGCCCATGGAGAGACAGTGTATAAGTAGAAGCTATCTGAAAGGGAACGGGGTGGCTGAGTTACAGTGGTGTGTGCTAGAGGGGGTACGGTGAGATAAAGAATAATTCATTATTTTGATCTCCAGTGCATTGTAATATCTTGTAAGTAAGAGCTAATATCTACTGTGTACACGTTATAAGCCTGCCATTGTGCCGTAGCTCACAGACATTATCTTACTTATTGTTTATAAAAACTCCAAGTAGGTATGACTATTTTTCTTGATTTAACATAGGAAGATACTAAAATTGTGAGAGATTATGTAACTCACCTGTATTGAAAGAGATTAACAGAAATAAATTCTTGTTTTAATTTGTTATGATTTCTAGTAATTTGCACGTTTATTATGATACATTTACAGGTGATTTTTTTTCTGATGAATGACCTCTAGGGTGCTTCTCAAGGTCATATTTTATGATTAATGAGATGTTTGCTTTTAAAGTTTTCTGGATATTGATTTTTTTGTTTTGGGTATTTATTTTTGAGAGTGATCATGCATTTAATGGCAAATCAAGATTTTATTTGCAAACTTAAAGTTGTTTTGTCCATCACAGATAAAGAACACAGAGATAAGACTGTGTTGGAGACAGATTACATATGTACCTGACTTTTTGGAAGAGCTATATGTGAGAGTCTAGGGAGAAAGGCTGATTAGGAAGAGAAGTAGTAATTTGTGTCAATGGAGGGAAGTAGGGTGTTTAAAACCAGAAAACAATACTCATTCCACTGCTCTATCCTTCCAGACAACACCTACAGATAGTCTATAGAGAGGGTGAGGAGAGAGCATTTGTCATAGACTGTGAGCTTTGTAATTGAGGAGGGAAAGTGCAGGAGTGGCTGTCAGGAGTTCTGGATTTATTCTGCTTTTCACAATCTTAAGGGGTTTAGGTAAACCATTTAAATTTCCTGCATCATAGGTTTTGTCCTAGCAAATATCCTCTAAAAATATGAGTTATTATTGGTCTTGATTTAAAAGAAATATTATAATCAGCTCTCAAGGTAGAATAGAGAAATAATGCATGGTTTAATGTTGTTATTTCGTTTTTTTTTTAATAGATCATTATTAAGTTCCCACAGGATGCATGAGTTTTTAATCTATAATTTACATATGTAGAAAAGTTATCAATTTATTAAGCTCATTTAAAAAGCAAATATCATCCATATATTTAATGTGAGTGAATATCAACCCAATGTCACCGAAATTGAGTAGGGAATAGAGAATAGAAAAACACTTTTCCTTTTTCTGAAAAGGTTTGATGCCTTGATAACCTAGCTTATTTTTCCAAACATGGCAGATCAAAAAGAGTAGAGAATCTGTTAGAAACAGATGTTCTCAGAAACAATGGCATCTGAAGGTTTATTTCTTTGAGGGAAGCAAAATGCTGAAGGAAACAACTAATTCAAAAGTTATATCTGGAAATTTGAAAATGACACCATTTACAAAACCATAAAATATTAAATAGAAAAAAACCTAATGAAAGATGCACAGGACCTCTATACCATTGCTACTCAAAGTATGGTTCATGGAGGAGAGCCAGTCCATGGCTTTGTTTCTTACTTGTCAACAATGAGATATGTGCAGAAAGTTAAGAGTAAGTATTTAGAAACTTTTGTAGTCGTTTCACATTTCTGCAGTATCCAAGCCTACGATCCATAGATTTGATTCATCAAAAAGTATATAAACCAGTTTGCGTATTGTTGAGCTTACTTGGTAACCCACATGTGGTACAAGCTATGGCTTAGTAATGCATAGTAGTCATACATATATGGACTTATATTAGGTAGAAAACAAAACTGGTTCTGCATCATAGATATAAACACTACAGAACTTTATTGAACAAATTAAGAGGACCTAAATAAGAGCAGTGATAAACTATGTTCATGGACTGGAAGACTCAGTATTTTGAAGATGTCTGTTTTCCCTCAGATTAATGTATAAAGTCAGTATAATCCAGGTGAGGTCTTGGCACATTATTATTATTATTATTTGTGTGTGTGTGTGTGTGTGTGTGTGTGTGTGTGTGTGTGAGTGGGGAGGGAGAGAAAATGACAAACTGAATCTTAATTGATATGGGCTAAAAAATAACCAAAGCAATATAAAAGAAGAAAGATAAAGCTTGGAGACTTAAAAGTACCAGCTACCAATGCCTCGCGTAAAGATACGATGGCTAATGCAGAGTGGTAATAAGGCAAGAAAATCTAGCAATGGGACAGGCTAAGTAGTCCAGAAACAGATCCTGTACCCTCATGGTCACCTGACTACGACAAAGGTGCTGCTGCAATGCAGTGGGGAAAGGACAGTCTTTACAATTAATAGTGCTGAGTCAATTGATTTCAAGGGGAAAGAAAATTACCTGGGCTCTAACTTCAAACCACACACACAAAAATGGATTCTAGATCAATTGCGGATCTAAATGTAAAAGTCAAAACAATAAAGCTTCAGATGAAAACACAGGCAAACATTTGTATAACCTTGAGATAAACAAATATTTCCTAAATAGGACACAAACAAAAGAAAAAATAAAGTTTTCTATCTTGAAATTAAGGGCTTTTTTCTTCACAACAAACCATTAAGAGAAAGCAAAAGCAATGGGAGACAGCAGAATTAGAGGCATTTACCGTATGTATATTCAACAGTGGACCCATATCCTGAATAAATATAATCTAGAAATCAATAAGAAAATCCGTCTAATTGAAAAATGGGCAAATAACTAAAATGGATATTCCATGAAGGAGGATATTTAAATGGCCAACAAACAAATTAAAAAGTGCTTAACTTCATTAGTCAGCATGAAAATGCAAATTTAAATTGTAAAATGGCAAGTGTTGGCAAGTATTTGGAGTAACTGAACTTTCATATATCACTGGTGAGAGCTGTGATGCTAACAAATTATTGGACAAATTATAAGCTAAACCTACACATACCACATAAACAAGGAATTTTACATATTCTACTAGAAGACATATACTAGAAGGCTTATAGCTACATTAGCCCCACATTGGAAATCACCCAGTGCCCATCAAGAGTAGAGCCAAAAAATAAACAATGGCATATTTACACAGGGGAATATTATGCAGCAATGAAGACGACTTATCTACAACCACACCCAGTCAACTAGAAGGATCTCACACACACAGTTCTGAATTAACTGAACCAAACACAAGTGAACACTTATGTGTTCTTCCATTTATTTCAACAAAAACAGGCACTAGTAATCTCTACTGTCTAAAGCCTACATAGTGGTTATTTTTAAGAAAATGTAATGCTGGAATTGGAGTTTGAGGAAAACTCCTAGGGTGCTGGGAGCTGTGTTTCTTGATGTGGTTACATGAGTTCAGTTTGAGAATGTTCACTGATCTATGCTCTTTTGTCTCTCTGTATTTTATGTCAGACAATTGATCAAACTACATAAACATGAACACACAGAGAAAGAGAGAGAGAAGAAGGGAGGGAGGGAGGGAGGTTTCAAATGAAGAGTTAGAGCAACTTGAGGAAAAAGATAAGAAGTCAAGTCAAATTTCCAATTCTGAAGTTCCCCTCAAGTTGTGTTAGCACTCTGAGTTCATGAAAGTGCTGTAAGGGTCGTGTTCCTTTTATTTAATTATTTATTATTATTATTATTATTATTATTATTAAGACACGAAAGAGTGCATATTATTATTGAGACAGAGTGTATATTATTATTAATTATTAATTATTATTATTATTATTGAGACGGAGACAGAGAGAGAGTGCATGAGCAGCAGGGGGAGGGGCAGAGGGAGAGGGAGAGAGAGAATCTGAAGCAGACTCCCAGCTCAGTGTGGAGCCCAATATGGGGCTCCATCTCACGGCCCTGAGATCATGACCTGAGCCAAAATCAGGAGTCAGATGCTTAGCCGACTGAGCCACCCAGGTGCCCGGGGTCATGTTCCCTTTAAAAAGAGAGGTTTAAAATGTTAGATTCTCCAGTGTACCAACTATATTTTCAAATATAAATCCGGTACATATAGCTAGTAATACAGAAGAAAAACAGCAGGGACTAACTGTCAAATATATGGAACATAAAATGGTTCAGTAACTCTAGAATTCCCAGCTTGAATCTTTTTCATCCAAGAAAATGCACTGTGTCTCAGGCTAAGGAAACACGGAGGTACCACTGAGGAGGGTGTATTAGAAGCAGGCGTGGCAGAAGCTAACAGGATCATTGATAGCCCAAACCGAGGCACCACATGGGAAGCCAAATACTCTGAAACAGGAGTTATTTTTGGTCTGATTTAAAACGAATATTATACTCAGTTTTCCAGCTGAAATAAATGGGTAATGTGCAGTCTAATGCTGTTACCTGAAAGTAATAAACATGTTAATTTAGTTTAGAATAGGTACTGGGATTATACTTCATTATATCTAAAAATACAGACTTTTAGAGTCCTAAAAAAACAAGTCAATGGATGGGCAAGGCTGATGGACAGAGTCCTGCCGCTTAATAAATTACAGATGATGAGAACTTGCTTTGCTCTGAATTAGGAGGTGGGTGGAGGCAGTGTATTTGAAGATTTCTGCTTTCACCTCATGTTCTTTGGAGTACTTCCCTTGGTCAATCAGATTTAATACACTCTTTTGTTAGATATCCCTTTCCCATGAGATAATGCCACATATTAGCTGCACATTATTTTTTCTTGGATATGTATTAATGCCACTGACTTTTATAATACATTTCATTCATTAATTCAGTTATTTGTTCATATTTTGGTTACTTAATAATTTATTCAGTGATTGCATGTTGACTAATTACAATGTATTGGGGGCTATGGGAGATAAAGAGATAAACAGTCCTTGCCTTCAAAGAGAATGGATACTAATACCAATTTCATAAATATAAAAAAGAATAGTAAGATAAAGTAAAAGACTGGTAATGGAGATAAAGAAAGGCTTGCTTTCAGAGAGGTTAAGCAAGGATTTTCAGAAGTCATGGCCTTTGAACTGGACCATAAAAAGGAAAAAAAAATAGACAAAGGCGTTGAAATGAAGTAGATCTCAATTAGAAACAAAATGAGCAAATGTACTGGGGTAGGGAAGTGTGGTGTATATTAGGAGCAGCAAGTCATCAAGTTTGCCTGGTGCACAGGCTGTAACAGAGGGAGTAATAAGCAGGAAAGGAAGGAGAATGTGGTAGTGGAGTGTGTAAACTCAATGGAGAAGACTAGACCTGAGGACTGGGGAGCCACTGAAGACTTTGGACTGAGGAGAGAGGGAGACTGGTTAGAAATGTTACCACCATTAGAATGTAAATTGCACAGAGGCAGGATCTGCTGTATCCCTAGCACCTTCCACAGTAAGTTTAGAGTAGGCATTTGATATATATTTTTAGAATATTATATCGAATGTTCTTAAAGAATACCATATAACGCATTCCTGACACCTCTATTCGTTTTATATGTTTGTTTTGAATACGTGGTACACGCAAATTTCAGGAAATCCAAAATGTTTAGAAAAAATATATTGAAAAATAAGTTTCTCCTCTGGACTCCAACATCTCTGTCTCTGCACCATTTAGTTCCCCTCCAAGAAGCAATCGTCGTTACTCCTTTCTTGTAGAAACATCAAGAGACTGTGTGTGTCTATGCCTGTGTATGTCTACTTTTATATACATAATTTCTACTTTTTATACAGATGAAGACATCCACATGCAAGATTCTTCAGGGTACATATTTTATATTTCTATATCAGTGATGATTTCTCATCAGGACATACAGAAATGCCTCTTTCTTTTTAAACTACTGCCTATTATTTGAATGAAGGAAGCATAACTTATTTAAATAACACTCTCAAGATAGAAGTTTTCAATAACTCCCTAGTTTAAAAACATAGGTGGTTCACAGGATGGATCTAGTATATTGTTTTTCTTCATAAAATATTATGAATCATTTAAATATAAGAAAAAGTATAAAAAATAATTCAGGAAGAATCTTTGTACCCGCCAGCAGCCAGCGAGATATGATATTAACCATATAGTTTAACGCTTTGTCTAGCCCCCTCCATTTCATACCTGCTCCTCTCTTCAACGAGCGTTGGTATGATTAGGACTAGGCCTGAATCATTCTACCTGTATTTCAGAGCCATTTACACTTTTCCTTTTCAATGGACTTTCTGTTCATAACCTTTGCCCATTTTATATTGTATTGTCAGTATCTTATTGATGTATAGGAACTCTTGATGTATTAGTGAAATGAACTCTTCGTGTGGAAAGACAAAGGAGAATGCTTGTGGGTAACCCTGGCAGTTCTCTCTTGGTAGCCTGATCATGAGTTAGCAGTTCCTCCTTTCCCTAGTAGCATGGGCTTGGTTCAGTCTTAACTGTCCAGAAGGTTGTGAGGTAGAACTCGCTGGCAGACTCAGCAGCAGTTTGCAGCTCTGCTCAACAGCTGCACCTGAGCTCAGACTCTCCTTCCTTGAGCTTGCAGGACTGCCCTTGATGCTTTCCTTATGGAACAGGAAGCAACAAGGAAGCAAAGCGCCTCTCCTTCAGCACAGTCCCAAAGAGAATCTGTTTGCACCAGACCCAATCCTACATCTTTCCAGTTCTCGAGAGCATAGGATTCATGCAACTTGCTGACCCTCCTGCCTATGGATCACCAAAGATGCACAAAGTGCTTGCCCTGAGCCTTTTGCACAAGAACCTGTGATGTGGCTTGCACTTGCTTTCTCTCCCAGTTTACCATTTGTCCTTTCACTTTGTCTTTTGCCTCGAAGACTGTCCTGGATTTTTCACGCTCATTTGGTTTCAAGAATGATTTATTAAAATCTATGTGATTATGTTGACATGTAATAAAGTAGTTTTCTTCTAAACTTAAAATAGCTTCTTTCATTTTTCCGTACATGATATATGATTATCATTTCAGTCCCAGGTCTCCAGCTATACAATTTAGTCCACTGACGTCCTGTTATGCAACTTAGCTTGTAGTACTATTCCGTAGACACATGTAATTTTCCTTTTATTACTCAAGTATGGGCTGATAAATTCTCTTTCTAATGGGAAGAAGCCTATGTATTAAATCAATGGACAATATAGAATAATATGTACCTTAGGTTAATTATTTATGTGGTATAACACTCTTATCTTTCTAAAAAGCTTTTTGTTATTTAAACTTATGCCCAAACAGAAAGAAATAACATGATAAGCTTCTACGAACTCACCCTCCATCTACAACAACCAACAATTCACGGCCACTCTGTTCCATCTTTCCTTCCAGCCTGCCCTACCACCCACTGCTTCGTCACTGGGTCAGCTGCTCACTCCTTTATGTTGTGGGTTCTCAGACTTGTATTATGCTTAGCCAGGCTTTTCTCAGACCTGTGTTATGCTTAGAGAGGCCAAAGTTATTAAAAAATAGTGATCTATGTTTCTTTCTATTACTTTATTTTTCAAATTTAAATAATTGTACAAATTATTTGTGGGATTTATTGTGGTCTAATGTGTCCTACTTATTTTTTCCAGATTGCTTTTTAATTGTTCCAGTTTAAATTTATTTAAACAAGCATTTCTTAAATAACTCATCTTTTCAATAGTGATTTGAAATGTCAAATTGATTCTATAGTAAATGCCCATTGGTGATAGGAATTTTTTTATGTGTATTCTGATATAGCCTACTGATCTGCTAATATACAATTTAAATTGCATTTTTAAATGCTTTTTCATCAATATTCATAAGCGATTTTTTCTTTAGTTCTCTTTTTACATCATCTGACAGAATTTGGTATTAATATTGTGCTAAATTTGTAAAATGGATTTGAAAGATTTTCCTCTTTTTATTGCTGTGAAAGAGTTTAAATAGTATTGGAGATGTTCACTTTTATTTTATTATTTTTTTAATTTAAATTTTACTTAGTTACCATGCAGTACAATATTGTAGAATTGAGTAGAAGTCAGTGATTCATCATTTACATACAGCACACAGTGCTCAGCAGGACAAGGGCCCTCCTTAATCCCCATCACCCAGCTAGCCCATCCCCACCCACCTCCCCTCATCGGCCCTCAGTTTGTTATCTATCATTAGGAGTCTCTTAGGGTCTGTTTCCCTCTCTCTTTTTACCCCTTCCCATATGCTCATCTCTTTTCTTTCTTTCTTTCTTTCTTTCTTTCTTTCTTTCTTTCTTTCTTTCTTTTCTTTTCTTTTCTTTCTTTTCTTCCTTCCTTCCTTCCTTCCTTCCTTCCTTCCTTCCTTCTTTCTCTTTTTCTCTTTCTTTCTTTCTTTCTTTCTTTCCTTCCTTCCTTCCTTCTTTTTTTTTAGATTTTATTTATCCATTTTAGAGAGAGAGGGAGCTTGAGCGGGGGTGGAGGACTTGAGGGGAGAGGCAGTGGGAGAAAACCTCAAGCAGACTCTGTGCTGAGCACAGAGCCTGCTGTGGGACTTGATCTGATGACCCTGAGATCACAACCCAAGCCAAAATCAAGAAGTGGACACTTAGGGGCACCTGGGTGGCACAGCGGTTAAGCGTCTGCCTTCGGCTCAGGGTGTGATCCCGGCGATCTGGGATCGAGCCCCACATCAGGCTCTTCTGCTATGAGCCTGCTTCTTCCTCTCCCGCTCCCCCTGCTTGTGTTCCCTCTCTCGCTGGCTGTCTCTATCTCTGTCAAATAAATAAAATCTTAAAAAAAAAAAAAAAGAAGTGGACACTTAACCCACTGAGCCAACCAGGAACCTCTCATCTGTTCTCTTTCTTAAATTCCACATATGATTGAGATCATATGATAATTGTCTTTCTCTGACTGACTTATTTCACTTAGCATAATACCCTCCAGTTCCATCCATGTCATTGCAAATGGGAAGATTTTATTCTTGTTTGATGGGTGAGTAATGTTCTGCTGTATATAGACCACATCTTTATCCATTCATCAGTCAATGGACATTTGGACTCTTTCCGTAGTTTGGATATTGTTGAAGCTGCTATAAACATCAGGGTGCATGTACCCCTTTGAATCTGTACCTTTGTATCCTTTAGATGAATACCTAGTAGTGCAATTGCTGGATCATAGTGTAGTTTTATTTTTAACTTTTTGAGGAACCTCCATACTGTTTTCCAGAATGGCCACACCAGTTTGCAGTCCCACCAACAGTGTAAAAGGGTTCCCTTTTCTCTGTATCCTTGCCAACACCTGTTATTTCTCATGTTATTAATTTTAGCCAGAAATATTTACTTTTAAAGTTTGGACACATTTTCCTTGTGAAATCATCCGGATCTAGTATTTTTGGTGGATATAGCTTTGAAAACTTTCTCTATTTCTTGTGATAATGGATTGGTTTGGATTTCCTATCTCTTCTGGAGCCAGTTTTCATATTTCATATTTCATTTAAAAAGTTCTAGTTTTTAGATTCTTCTCTCTTTTTTTTTTTTTTTCTTTTCTTTGTGATCCAAGTCTAGGTGGTAGGAACAGTTACCTCTCTTGACCCTGTGAGCATTTGAGCATCAGGCGCTATTCCCTGTGATCCTTTCAGATGACCTCAACTCCAGCTTCAGGAAGTTTCTCACATGCCTGCACTGATCAGTATTTTGCAGGATACTGGGAGGGTGTTTTGCAGATCTACAGAGGCCTTTGTCTCTGCTGCTCTCTCCTCTCTGGTACTCTATTATGTCAGCTCTAGCCACCGTGGTCTCCCCAAAGTGTTGGCTCTATTGCCTCAACTCAAGAGGAGATTCTGGCAAAGTCTCAGAGGGCTTTTCCTGGGTTCCTACTCCATGATCCATGGTCTGACACTCTAGGCAATAAGCTGGATAGTTGTAGGTTCACCATATTTATTTCCCATCTCCCATTGATCACTGTCTTTCATTGCCTTCAATCTGTATATGTCTTTTATTTCTAAAAACATATTTAGATTTATACATTGGGGTTTTTTATGCCACTGTTTCTTTCTCTTCTTTGGGTATATTAATATCGTTGAAGGCTATTAATAGACATGGGTTGAATGTTTCTTTCCTTTTAGTACATCTATCATTTTTTTCTGTTTTTAAAAATCTCATGGTGTTTCCATTCATCATTTCTGTTCTCATGTCTCATTCCTTATAATATGTTTGGCCTTGTCATCTCCATTTTGGGTTGCTCCCAGTTACTTACATGATTATTTGCCCTGGGCCCAGTCAGCTCGTGATTTGTCACTTTCTGTTGTCATGTCATACTTTCCCTGGGTTCATATACCTCTGATTGTGTTCTCATATTATGGTCATGACTGCTTCATAATATTCTTTAAGCTATGGGGATAGATTCGGCTATAATTTTCACCTACTTATATCACAATAGATTTTCTGTTGGATGTTCTTCATCTCGTATTTTTTTCCAATTCTCTTTTTCCTTTTATCTCACCTTATCATTGCATCCATTTTACTAATGTAAATAGCAATTGTTATTTCTTTTCCTTGTTGACCAAAGGTGTTTTTTTCTGGATAGCTGGTTTTAGGAATACATATGGAGGAGGAAGCAGAGTCTATTCGGGGGAGACATCTCTTTATGATCCAGGATGTCTCTAAGTGATGCCTTTAATCCCTTACTGCTCTTTAGCCGACCAAGGCTGGCACCACAGGGCCATTAACAATGCAGTCTTTCTCCTCTCATTTTCCTCAACATCAGACTGTATCCTGGATTCTAGCTTTTTATATCTAGTTACGGTGGTAAAAAATAAACACATAACTTTAAAGAATATGAAAATCTGAATTCATTTACAAGACTACTTTTCTTGGTGTTCCATTAGAATAGATTGTTTTGATGATGGTCTCTGAAGCTCTTCATCCTTAGGAAGCAGAGTGTATGACAATTGCGACCTCAACCATGGAGCTGGAGGTGGAGTCACTGGTGGTTTTGGTCTAGGACATCATCAGTCTGGAAACCAGTTTTATTCCCACTTCTGCTTCTGATTATTTGTTAAAACTCAGTGTTTAATAAAACTTGTTTTTTTTCTGCCTATTCACAAAGCACTATCGTAGCTGCCAGGCGTAGAAATGTCTACCCCTCCTGTACCACTTGGTAAAATGGGAAAACTAGTGTGAATGTGCCTGAAGGGTTGAGTGAAAATCTGTTGTTTCTGTCTTCGACCTTCTCAGTGGTCGGGCCAAAGCTTGCCTCTCGGTGTCCTGATATTACCTCATCCTCGTTCTCAGCTCTAGTTCAGATGACCCTCTGACTGCAGGGGCTGGCTCTGCCCAGTTGGAGCCATCTTCCACTTGCTTCTGTTAAACGTCAGGCTGGCGCTGTTATAGACAGGAAGTCCACAGTTGCTTCGTATATTTTGCTGCCTTAAGAAATCAAATTCAATATCAAAAATAATTTTGTTTTTTCCAAAATATTTTACATTACTGTCTTGTTTGAGGACTCAGGGATGCTTGACCACACAGCGTGGTGATTCTGAACGTTCCTCCCTTCTTTCCTTTTTCTTTCTTTCCTTCCTTCCTTCCCTCCCTCCCTCCTTCCTACCTTCCTTCCTTCCCTCCTGCCGTCCTCCCTTCCTTCTGCCTGCTTGCCTGCCTATCTTTGTCCCTTCCTCTTCTTTGCACACATCATGGCGTTCAGATACTTGAAAATGGCATATAGGTGATGATACATCGACACCACAATTTAAAATATAGCCAGCTTCAGTGGGTGAGTCATCTTGGTTAGAAAGGACATATAGTTGACAAATACTCAGAGTCATCTCAGTGCTGTGGTGCATGAACCCAGCACCTGTAAGGGACACTCAGTTGTGACTAGTGAAAAGGTTATGTGTCTCTATAAGCTTTTATATCTTAGACCAGATGTTTAAATGATTTTTCTCATTCAGTGACCCTGGGTAGGGCTGTATGAAGGGCAGGAATGGAAATCTGAATAGGCTCTTTCAGATTTAACTTTACCCTGCAGACATAGACATAAAATAGTAAGGTGGAGACGTAGAAAAACAAAAAGGCATAAAATTTAATTATCTTCTTCTGCTTTCCTTTCTTCCCTCCTATCCTTCCCCAGGGTCTGCACTCAGCCTGGTCTAAAGTAACGGCCCCGTCCTCACCACCTCTTTTTACAGTCCTTCATACTTATCTTTAAAGAGAGTTGGAAAATGCCTTTTGTTACTCCCAGCACTTAGCAGAGTCCCGCTGAGCAAGCCAGCTCCCAGGGTGAGGGCATGTCAACACTTCCTATGAGCAACTAGCTTCCTTACACTTTGGCAGTTAGACACATGCCCATGAAACACAGTTCTTTCTCTGCTGAATCAGGACATGTAAATGAAGGAGCTGGGCAGCTAGACTGGAACAGGTGGTAGGATTTTTTTGTTAATTGCGGGGGGGGGGGGGCTGGCGGTTGCTCTACACCGTGGATGGCTCTGTGTTAGAGTTGGGGCTGGATAAACAGATGAGTGTGTGAAGTACTGATTAGTTCCTTTGGCCTGCTCAGGGGCTGGGCTAATCAGCAAAGAATCAGACTGTGAGACATAAAAGAAAAAAGTAGGAAGTACAGTTTTAAGAAAATGCTTTCTGGAACACCAAGCCACTCCTGGTTTCTGAAAATATAGTATAATTATAGTGCAATAGAACAGGAAGCAATTTCAGAAGTCAACCTGTCCGGGCATTTAACAGATAGATGCACTGAGGCAAAGAGAGAAGAAGGTCCTCCCAAGGTATGCATTTTATGGATGGGATCCTTAATCTGGGAGGGCGCAGTACACAGCTTTTCATCTTCAACATTATCACAGTTGCACTGAGTCTTGGAAGGCTCTCCTATGTACTGTAGGCTGTTTAGCAGAATTCCTGACCTCTACCCTTTGAATGCCTATTAGCAACCCCTCTAAAGACACAGCAACCAAAAATATCTCCAAACATCATCAAAACCCTATAGGGGCACATCACCCCTAGTGGAGAACCACTGGTCTAAAATTGGCTGATGCTGTGCCTGTCTTTGAGTAAAGAGTCTGTGTAGGCCCTCTATATTTGGTGCGGGATTAGAACATTTCCGAACTTCTCAAGCAGATTTTCATCAGGAAATAGACAACAGGCAGGACTCAAAAGAGAGAGAGTGAGAAATCATGATGGTGGTCAAGAAAAATGTCAAGTCAGAGTCCAAGCTGTTGTTCATCCCATTTCTCTATAAAGGCTAGGCTACTTCAGCTACTTCCCCAAAGCAAATCATAAGCATGGTGCTACATGTACGATTTGTCCTTTTTCTGCTATTAACTCATCACCACTCTGGGTATCCGTTTTCCTCTTATTAAATAAGAATATTTGGAGGATATGTTTTCCACATCTCATCCAGTTTTCATGGTGCTACTCATTCATGTTCTAAAAGTGAAAAGTCCCATAGAGGCTCCCGAATTAAGAGAAAAAAACAAAAACAAACAAAAAAAACCCAACTGTTCTCCCAAACCCTCATAGAAGTCCCAAGCCCCACGAACTTTCCAACCTCCTAATTAAGCACATTTTTCTAAGCAGGTTATAGGTTTGATTTCTGGCAGCTCAGCTGAACCTGCCAAGTGTCAGAGTAGTTGATTAAAACGAGCAAAAAATGAAAGTAAAATTAAGGCTTTGATCGCTTACTGTCATAGGATAAGCAAGAGGCTGAATAGGAGAAAGTGCTGACTCCCTGCTGTTCCAGTTTAACCTGTGGCCCAGTATCACCAGGTGGGTCAGCACAGATGTGGAGGTCAACTCACTGCCAAGGCACCCCAACCAAAAGTTCCTGTGGCTTTATGGACTCAGTAGCTGGTGGAAAGTGATAGGAGAGGACTGAGAGTGGGAAAGTACTGAGTACTGAATCAGAGTAGAGACAAATGTCTTCAGTGTTGCCGTACTGCTATAAGAAGGCCTTTGCAGAGACACCTGAGATAGACCTCAGCTTGAAGGGCCCAGCTAAAATGAATTCTAAATAAAGGCACCTGGACTAAGAATACAACCTTGAGTAGGAAGAGTGTGACAGGACAAAGAAGCCTGAGTCTTTGCAACTCGCCTTAGGCACTTCACCAAGCCTGGTAGGAGGCAAGAAGATTCCCCCATGAAACTTTTGTAATTACTAATAGTCAGGCTTGAAAAAAATCACACACAAGATTTCTAGCCAAGAAATGGACTCCTCAATATTTCTTAGGTCTGCTGAAAATTCTAGCAGGTACATTGAGTGATTTTCTGTAAATCTATTCCGATTTTAATATGCAAAATGTCTTCCTTGGTTTCTTCAAAGAAACTTGGATTCTTACTTCTATTTGTGACTGCTGGAGATCCATTTGTTATCAGAAAGCAGATGAGAACATATGCCGTAAAAAAGAGACATCTGTTATTTTATTCTTTATTCTGTTAATGTGGTATATCACATTAATTGATTTTCAAATGTTGAACTACCCTTCCATCCCAGACATAAATCAGACTTGGTCATGGTGTATGATTTTTTTTCTAATGTACTGTCGATTTGGTTTGCTAGTATTCTATTGAGGATTTTTGAATCCATGTTTATCAAGGATATTGGCCTGCGGTTTCTTTTCTTGTGGTGTCATTTTCTGGCTTTGGTATAAGGGTAATCCTAGCCTCAAAAACATGTTCAGAAGCATTCTCTACCCTTCACTTTTTGGAAGAGTTTCAGAAGGATTGACATTAATTATTCCATAAATGTTCGATAGAATTCACCAGTGAAGCCATCTGGTCCGGGCTTTTCTTTATTGAGAGGTTTTTGACTACTAATTCAATTTCCATATTAGTCATAAGTATGTTCAGACTTTATACTTCTTCTTGACTTAATCTTGGTGGCTTGTATGTTTCTAGGAATTAATCCATTTCTTTTACGTTATTCAGTTTGTTGATATATAATTGTTCATGGTAGTCTCTTATCCTTTTTATTTCTGCAGGATCCGTTGTAATATCTCTTCTTTCATTTCTGATCTCATTTATTTGAGTCTTCTTTTTCTTCTCAATGGAAAAAGCATTTGACAAAATTCAGCAATCTTTCATGACAAGGAAAAAAAAAACCTCTCATCAAAGTAGGAATGGAAGGAAATATCCTCAACAAAATAAAGGCCATCTATTAAAAGCTCACAGCTAGCATAATACTCAAAGGTGAAAACTAAAAGCTTTTCCTCGGAAAGTAGGAACAAGGCAAGGATACCACCTCTCACCCCCACTTCTATTTAACATAACACTGGAAGTCCTAGCCAGAGCAGTTAGTTTAGAGAAAGATACAAAAGGTATCCAAATCAGACAGGAAGAAGAATTGTCCTTACTTGCAGGTGATATGATCCTATATATAGAAAGCCATAAAGACCCCCCCAAAAAATGTTAGAACTAATAAATGAATTCAGTAAGGTTGCAGAATACAAACTCAACAAATACAAATCATTGTGTCTCTAATGCTAATAACTATCTGAAACAGAACTTAGGAAAATATCCCATTTATAACAGCAACTAAAAGGATAAAATACTTAGAAATAAACTTCACTAAGGAATTATACTGAAACCTATTAATGTTGATGAAAGAAATTAAACAAGACACAAACAATGGAAAGATTTCCCATGTTCATGTATTGGAAGACTTACTATTGTTAAAATGTGCATACTACCCAAAGCAGTTTACAGATTCAAAGTACTCTCTATCAAAATGTCAGTGGTATTTTAAAAAATTTTTTATGGTTTTATTTTTTATTTGAAAGAGAGAGAATGTGGGCAAGAGAGAGCATGAGCCAGGGGAGGGCCGAGGGAGAGAGAGGAGCAGACACCGCCACGCAGACTCTATCCCAGGATCCTGGGATCATGACCAGAGCTGAAGGCAGACACTTAACAGACTGAGCCACCTACCACTAATGGTATTTGTTTACAGAAATGGGAAAACAATTCTATAATTCATATGGAACCGCAAAAGACCTCTGATAGTTGTATTCATCTTGATAAAGAAGAACAAAGCTGGAGGCATAATATTTTCAATTTTCAAAATATCTTCCAAAGATACCATAATTGAAATATTATTGTACTGGCAATAAAGACAGATGTATAGATCAATGGAAAAAGAATAGAGCCCAGAAATAAACCCACATGTATATGGTCAATGAATATTCAACAAGAGTGCCAAGAACAGACAATGGGGAAAGGACAGTCTCTTCAACAAATGGAGCTGGGAAAACTGCATGTCCACATGGAAAAGAAGGAAATTGACCCTTAGCTTACACTATACACAAAGATCAACTCAAAATGGATTAAAGACTTTAACTTAAGACCCCAAACCAAAAAACTCCTAAAAAAAACATGGGAAAAAAACATCATGATGTTTGTCTTGGTGATGATTTCGTGGGTATAACACTAAAAATGCAGACCACAAAAACAAAAATAAACAAGTGGACTATACCAAAGTAGAAAGCATTTTCTTAACATTTGACTGAGATACATTTCAGAGATTTGTTGCCAATGTCAAGGGCCGTTTTCCTTTTTGACTTCTAAAATGTTATTCTTGAGAATCAAATGATAGAATTTTGCCATTCATATCTAACCTAAATGGTATCTCCTTGCTGAGCCTTCCGTGATCATCTCACTTAGAGAAGCCCACTCTTAACCTAATCTGTCTTTGTCTCTTTATGCCCACTTTACAAACCTGCTTTATTTCCATCCCAGTGTTCACTACATGATATTTCATTGATTTTAAAAAGCTTTTTATTACTTATTTCCCTCCCATTGGAACATAAGCTCCATGGAAGCTTCTATTTGCCTCTGTATTTCTAGTACTCAAAACAATGCCTGGCATAAAATAACTATTCAAATAAAAACATTAGTTGAATGAAAAATAAATGAATTTATGTTTGGATATATTATCATTTTTATATTATTATATTAACATTCATATAGGAATTTTTTAAAATTTTATTTTGACTGGCATTTTAAATTTTTTCCTAGGTATATAATGATAATATCTGAAAATATATTTTTATTTCATAGTATTTTATACTGATCAGTTGGTTTAATTTTCATCTCTGACTCTATTAGCTAGAAACATCAAAACTATGGATTACACATGGTGGACGCAGGAGATCCTTGTCTTATTTCTGATTTTAATGGAAGCAGTTTTATTATTTTACTATTTATGCCAATGTTCACTGTTAATGTTTGCAAATTGTTGGCCTCTGAGCTAATTTACTTAGCATTTTTATTAGAAAAGGCTGCTAGATTCAAGTGACTTTTCAGTATCTACTGACATAATTTTGTAGTTACTCTCTCTCTTTTTTAGTGTAAGGTATTATGTTTATAGATTTTTCTGATGGTAAGCCATGATTGCATTCCTGAAATAAATCCTCTTATTTTGATATGTTATTCTTTAATATGCTGTTGGATTTAATTTAAAAATATTTTGTTTAGAATTATTGCACTTATTTTAGTAAGTTAAAGTGAACTAGTTCTTTTTTTCCTTTATGTTACTTTTATTAGCTCTTGATTATAGAGTCATACTATCAACACAAAATGATTTGGGGAGGGTTTTTTTTTTTTATATCATTTTCCCCCCTACGGTTCAGGATAGAATAACATTGAAATTAACTGTTCTTTAAAGTTTCAATAAAGATCAACTCTGAAACTTACGGTTTTATATTATCCTTTCTCATTTCATTTCTATTCTTTAGTTTTTTATTTGCTTTTCCCGTATAATTCTTGGTGGAAGGACATGCTATGTCTGTTGCTTCTAAATTCCAAATTTCATCATCCTTAATATTTCCTATTATAGCTCTATAACCTGCACTTGGCAAATAGTCTCCGGTCAGTCATTTTCAGTTCTTCATGATATTCTCATATAGATCTATTCCTTGGAATTTGCATTTAAGCTTAGTTTCTCTCTAAGACTTTATCCCTTGATAAAAAAGCTTTTAGGCTTCAGCAGACATGTCAGAAAGACTTTATTTGGGCATTATTATCCAAAATCAAATAAATGGGACTCATCTCTACTTCTCCTTCCCACCCGTGATGAAAGCCAGCAACTTCCTGCTTTCTCAATCTACCCATCAAACTCAGGCTCTCACTCACCAAGTTAAAAAAAAAAAAAAAAAAAAAAAGCTGTGATCTTGCCTGCAAAAGAGATTGAGGTCTCAGTGTGCGAGTGGAGGCAGAATATTCCATCTCTAGAGACTTGGTGCACTGAGATTCCCGATGAGATTTTCCAGTCTAGGCTACATCTTCCATTCTCTCCATTAAAGAGGAAGCTGGAGAGACACCATTTTGGTGGAATCCATCTGTCTTCCTGGAGAAAGACAGAGATCATCATTCATTGTCTTTTGTTAGCTCTGGAGAGTGTATGTAGCAGACCCTGTCAATGCTGACTGGTGTCCTAAAAAATTAATTTTCTCTTTACCATCCTCCTCGAATTGTGTCAAGATCTGGAGATTATAAATTCATCAACAATGACATGGAATAAATAAGTCTGAGATGGTTATCATCAGAGTTCCTTCTCAGAAGAGGAGACTCTGGAGTTATTGCCTTCATTATTTTAAGGAATTGCAAAGCCTAGCATCTCTGTGCTGTTGTGGCAGGGGATATTATCTCAGATATTGCACTGCCCCACCTCAGGGTCACATTCCCATTTCCAGCACCCCCAAATTGAGTTATCATACTCTGTTCATATAAGAGGGAAGATGGCAGGAGTAAGGCTCACCTTTCCTCACACACAACTTCCTCTGGAAATGGGGAAAAAAGAATGATCCATAGGGCGTCAGTCCTGGCTTATACCCCTAGGAATATTTTCTTGCTCAGAAGTGAGGGAGAAGTCTTCAAGCATCCAGACAAATCTGAAGGACTTTTACCCCTCAGGATATATGGTGTCTGCTTTGCAAGTTATGTGTGAGTCCCCTTCCCTTTCCTCATTCTTTCTCTCTTCCTCACATCCTCTGTGTCCTCCCCAAAGCCAGGCCCAGTCTGTCAAATTAGGCAACAGATATCCCTTAAGAAAACAGACCTTAGAGATATAAGAGAGAATTCACCAGTTAACATGACATTCTGAGCCCATGGGAACAATGACTACACATCAATACTTCATATTGCAACCCAACACTGTGAGCTTCATTCCAACTTTGATTTTTTCCCATCCTTCCCTATTATCCCCAATATGTCTACTTATTTGCTCCCTTTCCCTACATGTAATCAATCTCCTCAACCCACTGGGCTTCTGCCCCAATGGCTGCCTCCTTACTTAGTCCAAATGCCACCTACCCACCATCTTGCTTGACCATCTTCTCACTTTGCTCTGAATCCCACAGGAATGTGGCCTCCCTCAGCTGTCTGCTGGCCAGGTCCCAAGCCCTGTTGGTCCACTATATTGCTCCTTGCCCAGCCTAGGGGAACTCTTTATCATACCTAAAGTCCACCATAGAACAAACATAAACACCTGCCCTTCTTAATCTTACCAAGACTAAAGATCTTGATTTCTAAAAACTTATCCCTGTAGTTTTTACTGTTGCTTTTATTTGAGATTTTATCTATTGCTTTAGAGATTAGAAATTGTGATTTACCCACCAATTTAATAAATATTCCATTTTATTATTTTAATTTCCACAATGTGATTATATATATATAGACATTTAAACCCAAATTTAGCTAGAATTTATTAGGTTGTGCAAACTACGTTTGGAATCAGAACCGTTTTCTCAGTTTGTTCTTTAATTACCACTTATTGAATTACCCTTTCCTGTCTTTTTTAGAGAGAATATTCAGTTTATATAAAGTTAGTATAGAGAATTGGTTCTATTTATAGATTCTCTCTTCTGTTGCATCTACTTATATTTCTATTTTTGCCATCATCAAATCCTGATTTGTTGTCCTTTTATCTGAGTTTTTAATTCTTTAACATTAATTTCCTGACTGCATTTTTATATTTTTTATTGAATATTTAAAATACTGTAATATTAATGTAAAATTGGTGTACTGATAAAGTACTTTGCATTAAAATAAATATTTATTATATTCAATTTCTCCATTCAGTAACAGGATTTTCTATCCATTTGTTCAAATTGTCTTGTGAATAGTATAATATGGGACTATAGTATTTCCTACCTAAAGTTTCCAGATCTCTCTCCTTGAGTTCATTCCTAAATATTTTATAATTTCTTTTCTTTGTTATTTCTTGTTAAAAATGAAATCTCTGTTCCATGTTTCCTTCTGTTTTTTAGAGTTATTTAGTTATTTTAGGGAGAGAGAGAGCATGAGCATGGAGCAGGGCAGAGGGAGAGAGGGAGAAACTTCAGCAGACTCTGTGCTGAGTGTAGAACTGGATGTGGGGCTTGATCTCACGACCCTGACATCACCACCTGAGCCAAAACCAAGAGCTAGACACTTAACCAATTACGCCACCTGGAGGCTCCTCCTTCCCATTTAAGTTCTAGCCTCATCTCTAATTGACAGTGAATGTGTTGCCTTTTTTTATTTCAAGTTTTTATTTAAATTCTAGGTAGTTAACATATATGGTAAAATTGGTTTCAAGTGTAGAATTTAGTGATTCATCACTTACATATAACACCCAGTGCTCATCCCAACAAGTGCCCTCCTTGATCCCCATCACCCATCTAGCCCATCCCCCACCAACCTCCCTCCATCAACCCTCAGTTTGTTCTCTGTAATTAAGAGTCACACAACATCTTCTTTATCCATTCATCAGTCAGTAGACATTTGGGCTCTTTCCATAGTTTGGGTATTTTTGATAACGCTGCTATAAATATTGCGGTACTTGTGCCCCTGCAAATCAGTATTTTTGTATCCTCTGGATAAATACCTAGTAGTGCAATTGCTGGTCTTAGGGTAGTTCTATTTTTAACTTTTTGATGAACCTCCATGCTGTTTTCCAGAGTGGCTGCACCAGTTTGCGTTCCCACTAACAGTGCAAGATTCCCCTTTCTCTGCATCTTTACCAATATCTGTTGTTTCCTGTGTTGTTAATTTTAGCCATTCTGACAGATGTGAGGTGGTATCGCATTGTGGTTTTGGTTTGTATTTCCCTGATGATGAGTGATATTTAGTATCTTTCCATGTATCTTTTAGCTATCTGCATATGATCCTCTCAATAGATGTAGAAAAAGCATTTGACAAAATGCAGATCCATTCTTTTTTATTTAAATTCAATTAGCCAATATAGTACATCATTAGTTTCAGATGTAGTGTTCAATAATTTATCAGTTGCATATAACACCCAGTACTCATAGCAGCATCCATTCTTAATAAAAACCCTTAAAAAGAAAGAGTAGATGGAATATAACTCAACATCATAAAGGCCATATACAAAAGACCCACAGCTAATATCCTCAATGGGGAAAAACTGAGAGATTTTCCTCTACGGTCAGGAGCAAGACAGGGATGTCCACTTTCCCCATTGTTATATAACATAGTACTGGAACTCCTAGCCTCAGCAATCAGACAACAAACGAAATAAAAGGCATCCAAATTGGCAAGGAAGAAGTCAAACTTTCTCTATTCACAGATGACATGATACTTTATGTAGAAAACCCAAAAGATTCCACCAAAAAATTACTAGAACTGATACACAGATTCAGCAAAGTTGTGGGATATAAATATCAACATACAGAAATCTATTGCGTTTCTATACACCAGTAATGAAGCAGCAGAAAGAGAAATCAAGGAATTTATCCCATTTACAATTGTACCAAAACCCGTAAGATACCCAGGAATAAATCTAACCAGAGAAGGAAAAGATCTGTAGAATACTTATGAAAGAAATCGAAGAAAACGTAAAGAAATGGAAAAAACACTCCATGCTCTTGGTTTAGAAGAACAAATATTGTTTAAATGTCTGTATTACCCAAAGCAATCTACACATTTAATGCAATCCCTATCAAAATACCACCAGCATTTATCCCAGAGCTAGAATAAACAATCCTAAAATTTGTCTGGAACCACAAAACACCCCAAATAGCTAAAGAAATTTTGAAATAATAAAGCAAAGCTGGTGGCATCACAATTCTGGACTTCAAGGTATATTACAAAGCTGTAGTCATCAAGACACAATGATACTGGCACAAAAACAGGCACATAGATCACTGGAACAGAGTAGAAAACCCAGAAATGGACTCACAACTATAGGGTCAACTAATCTTCAACAAAGCAGAAAAAATCTCTTCAACATATGGTGTTGGGAAAACTGGACAGCCACATGCAGAAGAATGAAACTGGACCACTTTCTTACACCATATGCAAAAATAAATTCAAAATTGATGAAAGACCTAAATTTGAGACAAGAAACCATCAAAATTCTAGAGGAGAACACAGGCAACAACTTCTTTGACCTTGGCCATAGCAACTTCTTACTAGACATGTCTCTGGAGGCAAGGGAAACAGAAGCAAAAATAAACTATTGGGACTTCATCAAGATAAAAAGTTTCTGCACAGTGAAGGAAACAGTCAACAAAACTAAAAGACAACCTACAGAATGGGAGAGGATATCTGCAAATGACATATCAGATAAAGGGTTAGTATCCAAAATCTATAAAAAACTTACCAAACACAGCACCCCAAAAAATAAATAATCCAGTTGAGAAATGAATCCAGAAGACATGAACAGACAATCTCCCAATGAATGTCTTTGCTGAAGAAGCAGGGGTGACTGGGCACCAAGCCCCAGACACTGCCTGGGATCTAATCAGCAATGCCAAGGAGCAAATCCAGGGAGGCCACCTAGTCCTTGGGCCTTGGTATTCAGGACACCACCAAGTCCTGGTTTCACCTTTTATAATTTGCAAGTAGTTTGCTGCTGACATGGAGGAATACCTATTATGAAGAGTGCCAAGGACTGGTCACTGCCTGCACCTTTCAGCATGTCCAGAGTTAAGTGACAATGGTGACTTATTTCCCTTCTGAGCCCCAGATCCTTGCATGTAGATGTTGTAGCTGAAAAGAAGTTAGAGTAGGTCTTTGAAAACTAGCACTGTAACATAAAACCCCAGGGAGGCCCTTACACACTCAGCCACCCTCCAGGTTCACCCCGCCCATTTTCACCTGCTCTTCTATGAATGTCACCTTGGTGGTCAGGGTCAGTGTTTCATCCAGCTCTCAGTCTTCCAACTCCTAACACTGCCATGCCCAGAGGAGAGGTTCTCTATAAAGGCTGTGCAAAACAAAATAAAAAGAAGCAGGGAGGATCTTAGATTTATAAACTATCAGATATGGCCATTCTATTCTGGGTCCTCAGAAATCCCAGATCTTATCTTGTCCATTCTTTTCATTAAACGTCTCCTCTTTTTTGTACCTTTCAGGCTTCCCCAATCTGCCTGTCCAGATGTCCGAATTAGCTCAGGTTACCATAACAAAATACCACTGGTTAGGTGGCTTAAACAACAAAAATTGATTTTCTCACAGTTCTAGGGACCAGGAATTCCAAGATCAGGTTACCAACAACATAAGTATCATTAGGGGACTTCTTCTCTTCCTTTGTAGGTAGCTGCCATCTTGCTGTTTGCTCACATGATCCCTTCTTTGGGTATGTGTGTATATGTGTGTGTATGGGTGTGTGTGTGAGAGAGAGAGAGCGTGTGTTGTGGTGTCCCTTCTCATAAGGACATTAATCCCATCTTGAGCCCCTGCCATGACCTCATTTAACCCTAATTACCTCCCAAAGGCCCATCTCCAAATACCATCATATTGAGGGCTTCAACATATATTTGGAGGGGACAGACATTCAGTCCATAACACTAGACATACAGGCTAACAGCACCATTCCTCTCCACCCTCCTCTGTGCTTCCTCGTGTTCATTCTTTGTTAAGCCCGCCCATCTCTCTGAGAGCAGTTACTTCACTATGCACAGCAAAGACAGGACTGTGAACTAGCTGAGGCCGGGGAGCACGGCAGGTACACAGAAGCCAAGAAGTCAGGGCCTTGCAGAGGGACTTGTAGACAGACACCAGTTTGAACCCATAAGGTTGTATTTTGACTTGCCTCATGCTGCCAGGAGAAAGTCTCAGATGTAGAGAAAGAGCTGATTCTGCCTCAGGGTTGTGATAATTAATATCTTGTCTACTAATTGTAGAATGAGAGCTTGGCCAGACTGCCCCCTCAGAAAGGTTACCTGGCAACTTTCCAAGGCTCTTCTAGTTTCTCCAAACTGAGGTCCACATAGTCCCATCACTGAGGGCAAGCTTTTACCTGATGGCTATTTGCAGGATGCCCACTCTTAGTTCACAGAGTCCTTCAGAACAACAGCTGTGTCTTTTTTCTTAATGTTAAGTTGCAGTGAAATGAACACAGACTTTGAACTCAAGACAGGAATGAGTTCAGATCCCAACTCCAGCAATCAAGAGCTGTACAATATTTGACAAATTAAGTTGTCCCTCTAAGTCCCAATTCTATCTTCTGTAAAAATAGAAAAATTATGGCTAACAAATGAAACAATTTATTTTAAGCTCTTGGTTCATAGCAGCAAATCCACAGCAGAGAAAACCTGTTGAGAACTTAATCCCTTTTCTCTGTTCTCACACTGTCTTGTGAGAAAGTAGATGTATAGTAAATATTGGTTGAGTGATGAACAACGGAATTAGGGCGGGGGATAGGACTATAAAAAGAACTAATTTGAGACTCCAAGCTCACAGCTTCTGAAAAATACTGTAATTGTTCCCTACCCACATATTTTGTTTGGCTTGAGGTCAGTTTCAATCTTGGCTAGAAAGCAACATCTAAGAGGCTGTGTACCCCTTTGCCTCATTTTATCTTTGGAGCGTGAGCTGGATGCTTCAGTACCTGTTCTCACCCTCACAATTTCAAAGGCTCGGAAGGAACCTGTCAGTGAGACCTCATAGCAGTGACTGGGCTTGTTTCATATTTCAGAGATGAATGAATGGATGCTGATAGAAATTCAACAATATCTGTGGAGCACATATTATTATGTTGCTTCTAATGTTCTAGGCATTGGGGATACAAGATAAATAAGACTCGTCTCCTGAAACTCACAGTTTGCAGTGAGACAGTGAGAGATATGAAATAAATAACAAAGATAATGTGCAATGTACTGTGACAGAGATACATACAAAGTTCAGGGACAGCAGAGAGAAGAGACTAATAACCGCCTGGGGCAAGGTAAGGGGTACAGCTCTTCACAGAAGACATCTCCTTTGAGATAAACCCAGCAGCAAAAAGAAGAATTTGTCAAAAAGAGGCAAGGAGATAGTACGGGCAAGGGCACAAACGTTTCCTCTCATGTGAGAGTGTTTAGGGAATAAGGAGAGGTAAAAGGAAGAGAGAGGTTGGGGGTTTTGTTGCTGTTTTGTCTTAAATAATGGGAATTCACCGAACAAGATTCTACAGTCATTACAAATGTGCTACTCAGACACAACAGGGGCCAAACTCTGTACATGCATTTAGCTGTCTGGATCCTCTTATTTCCTTAGGAAGCCTTCAGATCTTTGAAAAGAAATGGAGATTCTGCTGTCTCATGAGCTCTTTAAAATGGCCTTTCTAAGGCAAATACCATATGATCTCACTCATATGTAAAATTTAAGACACTAAACAGATGAACATAGGGGAAAGAAAAAAAAGAGAGGGAGAAGGAACCCATAAAATAGACTCTTAATGATCAAGAACAACCTGAGGGTTGATGGAGGGAGGTGGGTGTGGGGCATGTGTTAAGTAGACGATGAGCTTTAGGTAGGGCACTTGTGACGAGCACTGGGTGTTGTATGTAAGTGATGAACTCTTGAAACCAACATTACACTTTATGTTAACTAACTTGAACTTAAATAAAAACTTGAAACAAACAAAAAGTGAACACAAAATGGCCTTTCTAAAAGGATGGTATACAAAGGCTGATAAATGTCAACAATTCTGCCAAGAAACTCACTGAGTGCCCTTGAACAACTCATTCGTCTTCTCTAGTCTTCCAGTCTCACAAGAGAAACTAAGTAAAATAAGATGATTACCAAGATGTTTCCAAGTCCAAGATGCCATATGATTACATGTGGAAGGTGTGTTATCATGGGAGAGCTTCACAAAATTGGACTAATTGAAGAGAGACCAGTTTGAAATAGTGAAAACTCTGGGAATAACACTTTCAATGAAGTTTTATTGCTTTCAAGTATTCCAAGGAACTTCCAAGGAGGCTAAAATGCAAGCAAAGGCTTTCATCGATAGAATAAGCCTGATTTTGAAATTCAGTTATTTGTACATTGACAAGTTTTCTGAATTTGAAATATGTCAAATTCTTCAAATGAATTAAATCTCTAACAACAACAACAACAACAAGTAAAGCATTCATTGGCTAAGGTAACTCCATTTTTAAAAGGTCCAAAATTTAGGTCCTTTTCCTAAATATTATGGTTTTTCAATCTACAGGCTATTGTTGGATAGCCATTGGCACTGTTAGCAAGTCTCACTCAGGGGTTCAGTCAGTGAAGTGTATGATCCCAGGGTCCTGGGATCAAGCCTTGCATCTGGCTTCCTGCTCAGTGGGGAGCCTTTCTCTCTCTCTCTGCCCTTCCCCCCTGCTCATGCTTGTTCTCTCTCGTGCTCTCTGTCTCTCTGTCTCTCTCTCTCAAATAAATGAAATCTTTTTAAAAAAATCAGAGTACAGAACAACTGGTAGACTTGGTGTCTTGTGAAGAAGGAAGTATTCTTGAGGGCAATGCTCCCGTCTCAAAATGGAGACAGGACCTAGGCTACCTTAAACACACTCTGAATTAGCTGCACACATGGCTGACCATCCTTAAGGAACTATTGATGAGTCTTGTTTATGATGGGGCAATGGTGGCATTTTGCTTTGAATACCCTTGCCCCACCATCATGCATTTTGCATTGGATTCATTCTTGCTGTTAAATTCTTTTTTTTTTTTTTTAAGATTTTATTTATTTGTTTGACAGAGATAGAGACAGCCAGCAAGAGAGGGAACACAAGCAGGGGGAGTGGGAGAGGAAGAAGCAGGCTCCCAGCGGAGGAGCCTGATGTGGGGCTCGATCCCAGGACTCCGGGATCACGCCCTGAGCCAAAGGCAGACGCTTAACCGCTGTGCCACCCAGGCACCCCTGCTGTTAAATTCTTAATGGTAAATGTATTTGGCTAGTCCATGAGGAAGCAATATAGAATAATTCACTTGTATCCCTGAAGTTGATGTTCTTGATCATGGAGATTTTCATGACCTCTCTGAAGTCACACTGCAAGTTGTTGCCAGAGCGGAAATCCTATTTCACTGCTTGTTCATCTACCATGTGGCCTCCCCAAAGATGTGAAGGTGGTTAAATGGATCCAATGAAAGCCACAATAGATGAGGAACAGTTTGCACAAAGCAGGTAAATGGACAAATAAATTTGCCCAGTTTCTTTGGCTCTTAACTTTTTCTTCTTTTAGTATTTTGTCTGTATCTTTGGTTGATCTCAATGGTTTCAACTTACACCCAGCTGCAATCTAGACTCAGCTATAGCAGGACTCTAGAAACAACGATGACCCATTGATACGACTATCCCGAGCTCCAGTGACCATTTCAAATACTTGCTTTCTGAGTCTTACACAGCCAGATCCCTGGAAGCTATTGGTGAAAATGTGTGTTATCTCTGATGGATGAGGAACAGAAACTCATCTCATCAGTTTGTAGTAGTTATGAACTCTTGGGGATCTGGACAATAAGTTATTCATGTTGCAAATTCTATTTTTCCTTCAAAAATAGCAGATCAGCAGGAACAAGGGAAAATCAGGCTATGTCCTCCTATCAAAGAATAACACAAAATAAATAGAAACCTTAGTTTTAAAAAAAGCACTAAGTTAGTTGCAAAGTTCTGGAGCTGCATTTGTGTTTGATAAAAATAGCGCGGTACTCACCCCCCAACTCAAACAGCAAGTCCAAAGTAGAGAACAAAGAGCTGGCAATAATAGTGAAGAGAGGGGCATGCATGGGGAAAGACCAAGATGAAAGAGCTGATGGAAGTTGGAAGTAAATGAAGTAGGTGTGGGAATCAGTGAAGATAACATTCAACTCCTGCACAATTCCTAGGGAAAATTTATCCATGTAGTCATTCTTCAGTTCTGTATTTATTGCACACCTCTGGTGAGCCAGGCTTTCTTTTTCCAACTCTATGTACAAATGGACCAGTTAACAAAACAGACAAAATCTTCACTGCTGACCAAGTGGTGGGTTGAAGACAGTTATTAAATCCATAACCAAAGAAATCAACAAGATAATTTCTGATGAGGGCAAAACTCAGTGATACGACTAAAATAAAAAACATTGACAACACCAAATGCTGGTGAGGAAGGGGAGCAGCAGGAACTCTCATTCATTGCTGATAGGAATGCAAAATGGTACAGCCACGTTGGAAGACAGTTTGGCAGATTCTTAGAAAGCTAAACATAGTTTTACCATATGATCCAGCAATCACACTAGTAGGTATTTATTTACTCAAATGAGTTGAAAACATATGTCCGTACAAAAACTTGCATGCAAATATTTATAGCAACTTTATTCATAAGTTGGGAAAATTAGAAGCAATCAAGATGTCCTTCAATAGGTTAAACTCTTGTGCATTCATATAATGGAATATTTAGATATTATATATATGTCAATCTGAAAAGGCTACATATGGCATGATTCCAACTATATGACATTATGGAAAGGCAACACTACAGAGGCAGTAAAAAGGTCAGGGGCTACTAGGGGTTCAGGTGGAGGGAGAGATGAATAGATGGAGCACAGAGGATTTTAAGGGCAGTGAAACCATCTGCATGGGTCTATAATGGTGTTATGCATTTGTCAACACATAGAGTGAACCCTAATGTAAACTATGGACTTCAGTGAATAATAATAAATCAATATTGTTTTGTCATTTGGAACAACTGTGCACACTAATGTCAGATGTTCAGAATAGGCTGTGCAGTGGGGAGAAGGTGGAATGTATAAGAGCTCCTTAGTTCCTGCTCTACTTTTCTATCATCTTAAGAGATAAGGTCTGTGATTTTTTTAATGCAATGGTAGAGAATCAGAATGATAGGAGGGAATCTAATATCAACTGGGTCTTCAGAGAAGTCTCTCCGAAAAGTTGACCTTTCAGCTGATTGATGGGAGGGGCATTCCAGACAGTGGGAAGAACAAATATACGGGTCCCGTGAGGGACCATGTCCGCTTCTTTTATAGTATTTATTCATCTACTTTGTGAAGTAGGCTGATCAGAGATTTTTCATTTTCATGTTCATTAAAGAACAAGTGAGGCTTAGAGGTTTAAGGAAGTTATTAGAACTCAGAGAGCAAATTAGTGGAGAGAAAAGAACAGGAGCTGGATCTCTATGGGGACATGACCATTTGGGTGCCAGAATTCTGGGTACATCCACCACAGCTCAGAGCCTGGGAGCCAGACTACCAACAGCAGCCACCAACACCACGTAATAAGAATGGCCGCTGCCCTATCCCGCCCCTTCCTACAGTTCACCGAGACTTCCGGTGCCCAACAATGTGCTCTTCCCACAAATCATATTTCCTCCTGCGACTTCATCAAACTCCACATCTTCTTTAAAAGCAAAACGAACAAAAAGTTGTTGCCACTTCAGCACCTTCTCTCCTACACCCCTGTGTCTTCTAAAGCCATGTTTTCCCAACTTTGGTCCCTATCAGAATTGTTTGAAGAACATGGTAAAAATACGGGGGCAGAGGCTCTATCCCACATTCATCGTGGTGCATGTCAACATTTGAGAAGCAGTGCTCGAAAGCAGAACTCCTCACACTTCCGTGTTTCTATGAATCACCCGGGGATCTGGTTCAGTAGATCTACAAGGGGGCTGAGATTCTGGATTTCTAACAGGCTGTCAGGTGGGGTGGGTGCCCTTGGGTCCATGGAGCACACTGTGATTGGTGCAGAGTCTAAACAGAGGGTTATGCCCAGCGGTAAGGTGGGATGATCCTGGGATGAGTAACTGATCTCTGATAGGTTTGGTGGCATTTCCTATCCAAAGGAAGATGTCCATTTTGCTTTTCAGAATTTTACTATGTCAGGTGATATGTTAGATATTCAGTGCAGAGTAAGATTTTTCTTCAGTTCTGTTGCAGAGACATGATATTACCTGTAGTTGTGCATCAAGACAGAGAAGTAAAAGCAGTGGCAGGCGCCCTGGGTATATTCATTCACAGCCACTGTGTGATTCATTCCTCTTTCTTACACCAAATCACCCTGCAAGTGACTAGAAGCTGTTTAAGGAAAACATGGTGAATTTTTTTCCCAAATCGTAATTGTTGCATTTGCGCAATGCACGCTTTGTGCCAGACACGGTGTCATGGGATTTAGATGCATTTACTTATAAACGTTAAACAATTTATTATATGCAAACCTTTATTCTGTTTTTAAAAATAATGAGAGTTAAACACATGTTCAAAGGTGCATAAGGGATAGAGCCCAGTTTCAACGCCTGGATAATACAAAGTCCATGCTACCATTTTTCTGCCAATATGACCCAGATTACAAAAGTATCTTTGCATCAAGTCTGGGTCTGTCAGATATGCCATTGAATGAGTAACAGCTGATGTTGCTGATAAGGATTCTAGAATCATACCTACTAGTGAATAATGTGCAGTTTCAGTGTTGATAATGATAAATCTTAAATCCTTGATAAGAGTTTCTGGAAGCTCTTGGTAATAGCTGTGATTTTTTTTTAAGGGAACATAAGCCAGTGTGAAGTATAAGAAAGAATACTTAGCTAGGAGTCAGGAGACAAAGATTCTTGTTCTGACTCTGGCCCTGGTTTGATGACTTTGAACAAGTCATTTTCCCATCCTCGGCCTCAGTTTCTGAATCAATAAAATGACTGATGGGTTTAGGTCATCTCAGCGGGATTTTGTAGCTTTATCACTGACTATGAAACATCTGCTTCAGCACTGCTGAATTAAAATAAAGACCTGATCAATAAACTCATGATTTATTAGAGTAGAAATCTGCTCTGCTGTGACCTGTTCAAGGTTATGTGATGACTTGGTGGCAGAGCAAGGACAAGGACCCAGGTATCCTTATTCCCAGCGCAACATCTCTCCTCACATAAGGCCCTTGTGGAAGGATCACTTAATAGTCATGTAAATAAAAAACGGGATTGTTGAAATGCAGTAGCCTGTGATGGAAGATCCTCAGACCAGAGGTGTTTTTATAAATACAAAAACACTTGGAGTTTTTGTCAAATAATAAATAGAAATTTATAATAAACAAAAAAATAAGTTTAAATGACTGACATGTATTTGATTCTCCCCATGAGACATCACGAGACATCGGGGAACAGAGATACATGGGCATTGACTCTGTCTGGTAACAGTTTTCTGTCACTTTCCCCCTCTGTGCACTTTTCCCACCTGAAAAACGGAAATAATGATAACACACATGGCATGAGGTTGTGAGAAGTAATGGGTTAGTACGTGGAAAGCACTAGAACGGCACTTGGGAAAGGACATACTCAATAAATATTGGATATTACCTCAAGTTTACAGATGAGGTGATTGAGCTTCAGAGGGGTTTTATGACCCCAGGAACTCCTAAGTGTAGCCAAGGACGTAGGACATTTTTCTTAGCAGAACCTTCTGCTACATCACTGGCTCATGGAGAAACCATATAGTTTGGAGCCAGAAGACCCAAGTATGAATCCTTTTTCGGCTCTATTCTCAACTTATGACATTGAACAAATTCCCTCAGTGCTCTGATCTTCGTTTCATCTAAAAACAGACATAACAGTGATATCTCTTCTACAAGTTGGTCATGAGGACAAAACTCTAATGTTCCATGACAGAGTCAGATTTGGTGAAATGAGGGTATCCCCCCACGCTCAGTGGGCATGGAGTAACTCAGAAGAGTGGCCATGTGGGTGCTGCTGGGCACAGGGGGATCCACAGTCACCCAGCACAGCCCCCAGTTTGGCAGTGACCTTCAAAGCACAAGGTGAGGACAGCTCTGTTAGGCAGGGAGAGGGCCTCACAGACACAGGTGGATTATAAGGGATCTCTCAGCTGTTTTAAAGTAGCTCAAGCCACTTAACCTTGATGAAGGACACCGAGGCCTGTGTGATGGAGTCACTGAATTCCTGGGGTGGATCCTTGAAGGTCTGTAGACAGTAGTGGGGTCTCTAGTGCTCTAAGATGTAGAGCGATGCTTTTATGCAGATTTGTCCAAGGACCTCCTCAACAGAACACTTCAGTGGGACACAGTGGTTCAAAGAATGAAGCCAAAGCTCTTTAACAAGGAGGACATGACTGACTTCTCATGGCTGATCAAGGCCCTGCCTATCCCTCCCACTTCATCTGGCACCTGGCTTCCCTCACCCCCTGCCATTCATCACTTCCTTGGCCACAGCATCTCGCACACGCTTTTTCCCTTGAAATGTGCTGCTCCTCCCCACCTCCTTCCTGACTTCATTCCCACATAACCTTCCGATCCCAGGTGAATAATTTCTTTGGCACTTCCTCTCATTCCTACCCCGAACTCTTTAGTAGCTCACATCTCTTAATTAATGCCTTGTGGTACCACATAACCCTTCTTGGTAGCGCGTGTGACGTGGAGTTTTCCATGCAGTTGTATGATTATCTATTCTTCTCTCTCTCCCCTAAGCAATGGGAGAGTAGGGACAAATTCCATCCCTGGTCTTTACAACCAAAAATAGTGTCTGGACATGACAGGTGCTAAAAACAAATATTTTTTAATGAATGAAAAAATGTAACTCGTTTTCCTATGGTGTGACTAGTCTGACACATTAGAAAGTGTAGCAGGGATTTAGTGAGGACTTTGTGATCTCCTATAGGGAACAAGTGGGGAAATCCGCTCTCAGGTATAGTACAAATAGATTCATGCCTAATACATCAAGGTGAATTCCTTAAATTTTCCTTTGGGGTTGATTGGAGAGAGGATGATAGTAGCTGGATCTTAAATCCACAGCATAACAATAATTTGGATAAAGATTAGGTATGCTGCCAAAGTTGGATAGAATTGATAGAAAAATCAAGATCACAACATTATTGATAGTTAGAATACTGAAGCAAATCTAAACAAATTGACACTGAGCCTTGATAAAAATAAAGGTCATTATTTCGGGCTAAGGCAAAGAGATAAATAAGAATTCTCCAGGTGGAGGATAGTCAGGATGATTAGGAAATACATATGAACAACTCCTGTGCTCTTGGACTCCGGGCTCTGTGCATGGCCGCCCCGCGTGCTTCCGCGAACTCGCAGGAACGCTGCAGGGTGTGTGAGGGAAGCAGAGCTACAGCCTCATTCACAGTTTCAACGTGAGATGGATCTACATTTCTTGCCGTCATGTTACATGTATGTGAAGCTAGGCTTGGGAGGCTGCTAGGATAAAAAGCAAGCACCATGCGAAAATCAACATGGAAGAGGAAGCAAGGGTAGGAAGGCTTAAAAAGATGGGCAGAGCCCCACAGGTGCACACATCCCGTTAGTAACTAACTGCTTGTTTAAGAAGGAAATGAAAATATTTTTCTTTCAATTCATTCCTATTATTTCTAAATGATCATTTAGTTATCAGAACATAAACATTTACTAAATTATTTGCACCTAACTGTTGACTAAATGTAACCGTTAGGTGTTTCTTCTGGCTTAACTGGGCTTTACCCAGACGTAAAGGCATGAAAACCAAGAAAATTTGGGAATCACTGCCCTTGATATTTAGGTTCTAACTTAAAGCGGTAACTGCAGAGAGGGAGGAAAAGGAATTGATTTAAGAAACATCTTTATAATAGTGTTTTTCCCTTTACATACTAATGCATGACAGTTGAGAATTTACTACGAACCTATAAGTAAATCACTTTAGTATAACACTTTGTATGCACCCTATAAATCATTGCCTTTTTAATAAGAAACATGCAGAAAAGAGTAAAATGGGAGATAACCATCAGAGAGAAAACAAAGCAACCTGTGAAAAAACTTGATGTACTTTTTTCTAATATGTTCATGAATAATTACAATCAATATGGTTGAGATTACAATTTGTAGGCTACTTTATTCCCAGATTTTCAATGCAATTTTTATCAGAGATACTTGTGCCATTGAATATTTTCATAAAGTTATTTTAATGGCTCCACAATTCTCCATTGTGTGAATATATCATAGTTTCTGTGCTTTCCCCATGATAATTTGGCATTTCTCCCAGTGTCCTCTATCATAGAAATGCTTTGCTATACACTTGTATAAACTTATTTTTGTACACAGTTCAAGTAAGTTTAATTAATATAAATTCAGTGAGCATTTTACAGATAAAACAGTATTTCATGATTGATTTAACGTAAAGAGCATATGGAAGAGGGAGGAGCAGAGATGAATTAGGTGACTGGGTGGAAGGTGTTCGCTGATAAAGGCAGTAAAGAGCAAGAGCAGTTTTGGGGGGCTCAAGAGAGAAAGCATTGAAATTAACAGATATTGAGTGTGGATTGCCTTGGGAAACATCCAGGTGAAGATACCCAGAGACAATCCGATTTTCAAGTTTAAAATCCAAAATATATGTCTTGGCTGAAGATAAGGCACTAGTAATCATTTACTATCACATAGTAAAATAAGTATGTATATATATTTATGGACATAAATGTGTGTGTGTGTATACCCGTGTGTGTGTGTGTGTGTGTGTGTGTGTGTGTGTGTGTGTATGAATGTGTGTATCTATATCCGCACACAGACACATGATATATGAGCAGATGAGATCACCTAGAAAGAAAACACAGAATCATTAGCATATTGTCTAGGGCAAAGAAGGTGAACACATCGATGTGCATACTGTGGCCAGAGCACAGTTGAGGTTTATGTTCATTTTTCAGTGCCAGGTTTAGAGAGACTTGGGTAGAGAAACCAGGTCTCTGAGTAGAGGGGTCAGAATGAAGCCAAATCCCAGACTCCAAGTCCCAGTGGGCAGTGAATGAATGAGAAACTATAAACATGGAATAATGAGATAAAGCAGAGCCAAAACTCCTTTGGCAGCTACCAGATGAGGCGAGAGTTACAATTTATGCTGACTACTCTTCTTCAGATGTCATTAAGGTAAGTAGAAAATAACAGCAAATCCTCAAACTCTCGATCAAAGGTAGGCAAGGAGTCCCAGATGAAGTGGGAAATGTGTCAAAGAAAACAGAACCTGTGTCAACTGAACAAATAGGAAGGCGGAGCAGAGATAGCAGAAATCAGAAGGAATGGTGTGGCCAACATGCAAGAGAAACATGTTTTAAAACTAACAGTAGCATATAAAAAATGAAAGGACAGAATTTGGAGGAAAACAAAGCTGAGAAAGAGAAACTGGATATTGTCAGATGCTTGTAGTGTATAAGAACTTAGGAAAATGAATTCAATAAGACATGAGTTCAAAGACAGGATTATTACTACTTGAGGAAACAGCCTTATGACTGGACTAATGTATACATTTAAGAAAAGAACATAGAGGAATTAAATTAATCAAACTAATAGCATAAAGAAAGCATTTGAAAAGTCTAAGGGAATGTAAAAAAAGACAATATTAATAATTAATATTAATTAATTATAGGAAAAACGCTAAGCATGAAAAATAGAAAAAGATCTATATCATGAAGAAAAGAGTTATGTTGAAGTAAAGAACTCAGAAATTAAAGAAGTACTTAATTTTCAGATGAAAAAGATCCTCCGTGTAACAGCAAGAAATGATGAGCTTTAATTGAGAGTAAGTGATACCCTAGAGAAGTTACTGAATTTAAGGAGCAAAGAACATTTCTTCCTGTATGTAGAGAAAACCAAGCAGCCACCTAAGAGAGGGGAGAAGCTGGATGACCTTAAAATTCTCCACAACATTTAATACAAGTAGATAATGGCTCAATGTCAACATTTTGAGGAAAAGAAGACAATCTCTGAATATCATATCCAGTCATGTTGCTGTGTGAGGGCAAAGGCAAGGATTTGCTGACAATTACAGAACGTAATTAATGACTCAACAGTCAAAGCCACCAAGAGGATAACTCAAAATAGAGATCTAAGAAAGGGGAGAAACCAGGTAAAAGCCCCAGAACCCATGAAGTATAGAACAAAGACCAAAAACACAGGATGAATTGTGAATTGTGAACAGAATATACATTCTCAAAAACTCAAAACTCCATGAACAATGAAATTGTGAAATTGGAGCAGAATTGCTCCATGTATAAGGTGACCATTATTCTTTTTCATATCAGGAAGTTCAGTGATCTAGCCTAGAGTTAACTCAGAAAGATTTTTGTTTTGTTTTTTGTTTTGTTGATTTTTAATTGCTACCAGAGTCAGTTGATGGCCATTTTTCTTAACTTCAGGGGAACCTTTAAAAAAAATAACATGTCTTGAGATGAAGAGACATTTATCTGTTTTGCCAAATGTTTCTCTACTTTGGAAATTACTTCACTTTCTTTTACACTTGTTTAATTTATTACAGTTAAGCTCAATACTTATATGACAACATGTAGGCTATAATCTGACTTTTATAAACTTAAAAATGTTTTCATTACTAAATATTTCTACGGTTCTATCTATCATGCCTTTAAAAAAATCTATCGTTATTTCTATTTTCGTCCCTACGGTGCAGAGAACGTTTGGGAAAGTTGTTACTGATTGTCAGTTTTTTTCTGGGTTATGGAGTTGTGGATGATTTATAGTTTTATTATTTTTACTTGAACATGTTGATTTAACATGTTGATGAGAAATGGTACATTCTCTTGTTTTATTTAATTTTATACAGTAAATATTTTTTGAGCACCTGCTTTGTGATGGCATTATTCTAAGCAGCAAGGGACACAGCAAATATTTGTTTTCATAGTACTTATATCCTAGTGGGAGAAACAGACAATCAACAGTTAAATAATTAACATATCAGGTAGTAAGAATCTAGAATTTAAATTAAACAATAAACTCATTTTCAAACCAGAAGAAGAGGACATCCATTCAAACACATTCAAAAGTGATCATATAGGACCATTTACTTGAATTAAGAGCTTTAAGAAGCAGTTGAAAGATGGGAGAAGATTCATCTTGCAAAAGAAGTAAGAAACGTTAACAAATATCTCAAGAGTCATCGTTTGGAAAAAGTAGAGTTTGGCAAACCCAAAGAGCAGATTTCAGATCGTGGGTTGCCAAGGTGCAGGGAGTCAATGTTTGGCTTACTTTTGAGAACAACATAATAATTACAGCTGTTGGAATACATAACATCCTGCCATGGTAATGGCAGCACTGCTTAAACAGTCATAAATGGGATTAACATTTTGGGGGAACATGATGCAGGAATTCACACATCTTTTGGACATTGTCCTAGAGAAGACAGCATACATATTTCCATAAGTCTGCATCCTTTCGTCAGATACCTTAACAACCTGTCACTTAAGAATTCATGGACATGAAGAGGAGAGAGAGATTTCAGTCCCCTACATCTATAATTACGTACAGTGGTATCTACCAACTGTTGTCCTGTGATTGTGGTGCATACTCCTAGGATTTAGGGAGATAAGTGCATTTATTTTAGAATTAACAGAGAAATATGTTTTTGGTTTTTTTTTTGGTTTTAAATTGAGTTAAAGTAAAAATCCACCCACAGCTGAATTGCTTGTTCATTCCCTATTAATTAAGGGGGTGTAGAACTACTCTGATTCCCTCCAATAATTTAATGATTTAAGGTTTACTATGCATTTTCCCTTTATTTTTAACTCTAGGTTCAAGGGAAAGCTTGTTTCTAGTAATAAAAGTAGTTTAACCATTAAAACAGTCAGCTCTTTGTACAAGTATAATTTTATCTTTGGAAATAAATGCCTTCTGTCTTCCTAGTCTCCCCAAAACAAACTCATAAAAATACTCAATAGAGTAATAGGAAATTCAGATTGTTGTATCCAGACTTAGTCATTCATGAAACTGGAGACTAAACACACACACACACACACACACACACACACACACACACACCCTTTAGCATTCTTTCTTCTCCATCTTCTCACTTACTCTAAATGAAAGTAAGTCTGAGGGTCAAGAGTTGGAGCCTTGTCTCCTGGCCTCCTGGTCAGGGTTCTACTTGTTGCAACCTGACCAAGCATGTTAAGATAACAAAAGCTAGAGATAGAGTGCAGAGGGCATAGAGGAAGCTTTGGGTTTTCTCATGATCAGTCCTCGGAGAGTCAGCCCATAGCCCATCTCTTGTCCCCTCAACAGTGCTAGCAGAGGGAAGATACAACAAAGGCAAACCAGCTTCTTTAATGGCTGAGAAGCACATGGTAGCCCAGACTATCAGTTACTCCTATCACCGTAAATGTAGGTCTCTGAAAAAAGCTGGAGTGAAGAATAGGGCTTTTCCCGGGTCTGATGTTGGTTCTCCCCCACTCATACCCCACATCTGTACAATGGAATTTGCTGTAAATCACACAAGGATAGTGAGAGGTCCATGGCTCAGAACCCAAACTTAGTTCCCATGTTGCTGCATGGTCAAGGGCCGATGCTAGCTTCATGCCAATCAGTTGTCAAGGCAGGGAGAACGAGGGATAATCTCACCCCAAAATGAGCCACAGCCTTCACTGTGGGCACAAAGTCATCAAGTTCAATGCCCCACCAACCTGAAATTAGACTGTGAAAGGGAGGCATACCTGAGTGTAGTAAGAGCAAACATAGGGAGGGAATCACTAACTCTCCCCACAGCACTGTTTGGTCTCTGAAGTGATTGTTGGTCTGAGGAATTATCCTTCAGGAAACAAAAAACAAAAACAAAATGCTCACTTTTCAGTAAGAGAAATTTTGAATTTTGCCATTTGAAAATTTTGAGGCCCACCCAGGCGAGCAACTTCCGACTGAACAGATGCATTTTTTTTAAAGAAAATTTTGTTTCGGCTCAAAGTAAAGAGCTTATGCTACGAGAAGGATAGGTATACAAAACCCTTTTACTGTCTTTAGAAAGCATGTTGCATTGCGAATGGATCATAGAGCCATTTTAGAGTGTTGGGAAAGGGACCAGCAGGAACGGCTGCATTGCATGGATTTACTAATGAAGGAGACAGGTTGAAGCTACTTACCTGAGCAGAGCTGTGGGCACAGTAGCAAACACTCCATTCACAGTCCTGGACCCTCCTCTTCTGGGATCATCAAGCAGGAAGGGGATAGTCCAGCATTAAGTATGGAATGAGGGCACAAGTATGGTGGCGTAGGGAGACTTTGGTCTAGAAGAACTAGGAAGGCTTTCTGGCATTAGTGGGAGGAATGGAGATTTAAGCTTGGGAAATCAGAATTCTCCAGGTGAAATGGATCTAACTGGCATGAAAATGCTGGCAAGGGTGGCCACGGCCCGGCGTGTCCCCAGAGCAGGTACTTTGTGGTGTGGGTCAAACCTGGTTGTCTACTTTGAACTCACCTTTGTAGTTATTGAAAAGCTGGAAAGGAACTATAGAAACAATTAGTCCATCTTGCCTCCTTTGTTCACTCGGGATTTTAAAAATGAGGAAACTAGTCTAGAAGAAGTGACCTGCCCAGTGTAACCAGGTCTTTAACATCAGAGCAGGACGTAGACCTGGATTCTTTCTGGATAAAATTCTCAAGAGCCCAACGAAGTCTTTTCATTATAGGAACCCTGAGTCCACAGTGGTCTCTGTGGCACAGACCTCCACCTGTTGTTTTGAACCATGCTATTTTTATCCTGAAAGGTCTCATTTTCCAAAGCAAAGCATTCCTCACCTGAGCAGGGCCCAAACAAAACTCTCCCTGATTTGAATCATGCTGGCACGACAATGCACAGTGTAGGTTTGGGTTTCCATCAAAGACATTTCCTTTTCCAACTCTAAACTCCCTTCTCTTCCCTGAACTATTTCATTGTTCGGTCCAGAGGTTCAGATGTTAGAGTTTGCAAGAAATCTGACTCTGGGGTATAATCTAGCCAAGAATTTTTCTCAAGGAGAACTGAAACCTAAGTTATTAAGCTGTAAGAAGACTTATTTCGAAAGGATTTACTTTCCCCCTAATGAGATCAGGAGCTTCCGTTGGGGCGTGACTTTCTCTTCACATAAAACATCAAAGGGATCAATTACTGCTGCTGAGAACTGACACCTCATTTTTGTAGTTTCAGATGGAGTATTTCAGCTTCTGGATGCCTTTTTTCTTTCTGTTTCCCCCTCTTCCAGCTAGGGCAGGGAAGGAGAGGCACCACAATAACAGATGTGGAAACATCAATCAAGAAAGAACTGCAAAATAAGGAAAGAAAGAAAAATAGGAAGAAGGAAGGAAGGAAGGAAGGAAGGAAGGAAGGAAGGAAGGAAGGAAGGAAGGAAGGAATTGAGGGGGAGGGAAGGAAGGAAGGGTGAGCAAGCTACATATAGTCTCTTCTGCCATCAATTATGTGTTTTTTTTTTCCAGATTACTCCTCAGTTGTCAATCTTCATGTTATGCAATGACATGCAATATTACATGTTGAAAGTAAAAGGGGCTGTACATTTTTCCCACCTATTTTTTGAGACAAAACACCTGTACATACATTAATAATAATGAGGATGTTCATAATTATGAAGACAATGGCAACACAGCTAACATTTGCATAGTTCTTATATGTCAGGGGCCAGGAAAAGGCTTTTATTCATTCATTCCACAGATGTGTAATGAGCCCTTGGATGTGTGCCGGGAAGGGTCTAGGATTGAAGGTACAGCAATGAACAAAATGCAAAAGTTCTCCCTTTTTGTGGCACTGATATGCCAGTGAAATCCTTTCCATAAATTACCTCATCTGTTTGCATGAATGCACTCAGTCCCTGCCCTCAATTGAGGATGTAGGTATGACTAGTTCTTTTAATTTTACAGAAGAGAAAACTTAAGCCTCAAAAAAGTGAAATATTGTGTCCAGCTTTACAAAATCAGAGTGCCATTAAGCTGGGATTCGCACCCAGGAATAGGAATTCACGACCTGTGCTCCAAACCACATTGTCTCATTGAATTCTCAGCGCAGTCTTCCCTTGTGATTGCGCTCATCACTGCATTTGAAATCTGAGGAAACCAGAGGTTACGTCACTCTCCCCAAATCCCACATCTGCAATTTGAATTTAGGACTTCTCCAGTTTCCTTTACTCATTCTTCCATGTGTGGGCCTCACATGTGCAAGGCACACACTTATCCCTGTGCTAATGCACCCTGTCCCTCTGGATGCCCTTTTACACATGAGCAGTGGGGATCCGGAGGGGGCACAAATTCTTTGTGAAAATGGCTGGGCTCTCATTTACCGATGAGGAAAACAACCTTGTTCACTCTTGCCAGTTTCATACCAGAGATCTCATTTCTGCATGTTATGTTATCAATTTTGAAATATACCAGGGTTCATTTGTTTGTTTACATTTGGAGATTTTTCTTTTATCCCAGCCTTGTTGATTTCATTGCATTTTGCTACAGTGTAGAGCATTAGCGTGCTTTTAAACAGTGAAAACTATGCAAAAAAGATAGAGAAATGTCTTCCTTACCGTACACCATCCACTTTTCCTTTCATCCCCTGCAGATAACCAACTTCATTGTTTTTGGTTTATCCTTCCTGTGTTCTGTTTTGCAACAGTAAGAGGATATATGCATCTTATTTTATCTTCTCTTTCTTACCCAAATGTTAGCACGCTGTATACACCTCGTGGCTTTTTCACTTAGCAATATATCCTGTAATTCCCTCCGTATCAGTTTATGGAGAACTTCCTTATTCATTTTTCCAGCTGTGTAGCATTATTTGGGGTGGAGGCAACACAATGTCTTCAGCGAGTCTTCTATACCTGGGCATTTAGGTTGATTCCAACATCTTGCAATTACAAATAATGTTGCAAATAATAACCTTATGCAAAATTATTTTCCTGTTGTTGGACCTGTATCAACAGATACACTCTTAGAAGATTTCAGGGTTGGGGTGCCTGGGTGGCACAGCAGTTAAGTGTCTGTGGCTCAGGGCGTGATCCCGGTGTTATGGGATCAAGCCCCACATCAGGCTCCTCTGCTATGAGCCTGCTTCTTCCTCTCCCACTCCCCCTGCTTGTGTTCCCTCTCTCGCTGGCTGTCTCTATCTCTGTCAAATAAATAAATAAAATCTTTAAAAAAAAAAAAAGAAGAAGAAGAAGATTTCAGGGTTAGGAAGTAAATTCTTTGTGAATTTCTGGCTAAATGAACATTCATTTTTATTAAATATTGCTAAATTTCTCTCTATTGTTATGCTGTTTTTATTTCCATCAATAATATATGAAGGACTGTTTTCCTTACAGTTTTGCCTGCAGTGTGTTTTATTAAGCTATTGGATTTCTTGCTAACCTAACTGGTGAGAAATGATATTTTAGTGTAGTTTTAAGTTTGCTTTTCTGTCATGAATAGGATTGAACATCTTTTCATATATTTAAAAAAACATATTCTCTTGCAATATTTTAAATATCCTTTGCTCATTTTTGGTCTGCTCACTACCAACTAAAAATAAAGTCTTCATTTTTTAGTGATATTAGTCACTCATCTGTGATATATGACATATTTTTCTTCCAGTTTGTCCATTTTTCTTGTGATTTTATTTCTTTTACCATGATTTAAAATTTTTTTTGTTGAAAAATTTATCCTTTTTTTAAATTGAGGCTGGATTTTGTGTCATGGATCATCTTTTTTTATACTCAGGTTATATAAGAATTTTCTTCTCCTATTCGAATAGTTCAGTATTTTTACATTTTTGATATATTAGTTTATTCTTACATAAGATGTGAGAAAGTGTTCTAATTTAAAATTTTCAAATGGCTATCCAGTTATCCTAATACCATCCATTAAAAGCCCCTTTCCTCAATGATAGGAGACACTACCTTTTTAATACACTAAATTTTCATATGTAGCTCATTGTGTTTCTGGCCTTTCTGTTTCATTCCATTGTTCTTCTATCTATTTGTGCATTAGTATGCTTTAGTAAGTGTGGGTGTATGTTTTAATATCTGTTAAAGCTAATTCTCCCTCCCTCATTGGCCTTCTTTTAATATATCATTGTATGTTAAATGTTTCCATATGGACTTTAGTATCAACTTACCTAGCTATAGTAAAAAAAGTTTCTTTTTATTGGGATAAATTAAAATTTCCTCCAGTCAGCCTTTATTTGGCTGGAGCCCATCCTTTAACATATACGAGAAAAAACTGGAGAATATGGTATTTCTTGTGTTCCTACATGTTCAAAACTAGCTTTCTATAGCTTTATTAGCTGAACGATCATTTGGCCTGACGTCCTTGAATTATTTATAAAACTATAACATTGCTTCATATTTGTTCTTGAAGAGCCTGCCTGATGCATTCATGTCATAGATTTGTCCAAACCCATAGAATGTACGATACCACCAGTGAACGCTAATGTAAACTATGGACTTGGAGTGATTATGTCACTCAGTGTGGGTTTATCCATTGTAACAAATGTGCCACTCTGATGAGGGATGTTGATAATGGGGATGACTCTGCACATGGGGGGCAATGAGTATATGGGAAATCTCTTCATCTTCCTCTCAATTTTGCTGTAAACCTAAAATTTCTCTTAAAAAAAAAGCAAACCCTTCATCATCATCATCATCATCATCATCATCATCATCATCATCATCCCTAGTTATTGAAAGCAGTGTGGAGGCAGATATTCCAGTGAGAATACTGTTAATAAGCCAGGAGATGATGATGGAAGCTTACATCAAGGTTTTAGGTAAGGATACAGGGAGAAGAATATTTTCAGATGCCGATTAAACATCTAGCATATTTTAGGCATCACTTATTTGAAAAAAATCATAGAATAAGTTAACTTTAGTCATCTATCTTTGGAGGTACCTGTACTTTTATATTTTATTTTCAAGTGACATTTCTTATGAATTACATATCAGAATCGGAGAGAATCTTAGTGGTTCAAACTTTATAACCATAATCAGTCATCTTTAATAGAGCTTGGAGAGAAGGGGACCTGGTAAATTTCATCACGAATCCGAACAGTTCCGTTATAAGCTAATTATCAGGTGGCTCGGGGCTTCTCCGCAGAATGGCCTGGCCCTCTCAGACCAAGTTGTGCCCATCTTCAAATTCCATTCAGGCTTTTACTTCCTTCCAATTCTGCCTCCTTCATTCTAGATAAAGGCTGAAACTCCCTCCATGCAATGGAGAATAATGCTTGATAACATTTCGTCAGTTCCCTACTTGGAGCTTCAGAGCCGGAGTAACTAAGTTTGAAGCCGTGCACAGTTTGTACAGAGCTGTCTTGGTGGAGAGAATTGGAAAATCAGACACTCTTTATGAGATTGTTCCCTCTTCTTTATTTTTAACGGCTGACTCAGATCAATCTCTAGAGTGATCACTTGACTTTGGTTTTCACCAGCACCTTCCTCTTCTGTCCTCTTATTTGTATGTACAGTCAGTTAACAGGCATAGTAAAGTGTTTTGTGTTTAAAGACCTACTGCGATGAGTAAGAAAGAAGAAAAGGAACTGAAATTACAATGTTCAATATGAGCAAAGATGTAATAAAACTGGAATGTATGCCTGTGGACGCTGGTGCTGGCAATTCATTATAAAAGCTGTTTCCAGAAGTTTCAAAAGAACCGTTTACTTGATCAATTTAATGAGCAATGATCATGGACAGTGTATATATAAATGTCATTCTGCTGCTGTTTAGATTTGGGTGTGTAGAGTTCATGGGAGTTTTCTGGCTCATAATAATGAAACTATTATTTTTTTGAGCATTTACCATGTGCCAGGCACTGTGCCAAGCACTTTACATGTTTTTATTCTGTCTCTTATTTAATCTTTACAACAACTTCATGTGATAGGTGTTACTACCTTTCTCCACTTTCCGTATGAGGAGATTTAGGCTCAGAGAAGTTAAGTAACATTTTAATAATCACAAAGCTGATAAGTAGCAGTAGCTGAATTTAAACTCAAGTCTCCCTAACACCAGAACCTTGATCCCCTATGCTTTCCTGCCAGTTACTATCTCAAAGTATTAAGAAGTCTTTTCAAGTTCTATTGATATCAGTCATTCTACCATTGCTCTATAATTCTCCAATTCTGTCTACCCCACAGAGTACATTTACTAAGCGGATCATCATGTCTTTTTCTTTCTTTCTTTTCCTAGCCCAGTTGCTGGTGTTCTGGTTCATTTCTTTCTTGGAGAAAAGCAACACCCGTCTAACTGGTCTCCTTGCCTGGAGTCTCAAATTCCGCAGTCCACTCTTCATACAGCATCCAGAATTATCTCCAGCATAAAACCCTCCGTTGGCTCCTTTTCTTTTCAGGGCAAAACGTCTAAGTATTCTTGATAGAAGAACCTTCATTCTCCCACTGCCTTAGCCAAGAGCATCCACCTCCCTCCCTGCCTTACACTTGACATGCTTAGCCAAGCATCTTTCAGCACCTTTGTCTCAAACTATTCCCTCTACCTAGAAATCCCTCTCACCATACCCCCAAAGTCTTACAAATTCTACAGGCTCAGCTCAGGGGTCAGCTTTCTTTAACCTTTAGGCTATATTAAATGTACCTCTTCTTTCTCTTATTGGCCTGTGCTATACATTATCCCAAGCATTAATACTAGTTGCGCCATGATGCTTTTGCTCATGTGTCTCTCCAGTTGTAAGTTGCCCCATTCATCTCTTTATCCACATTGGGTATAACTCAGTACCTGGCACAGAGTAGACTCTTAGGTTTGAAATGGCATTGAACTGAACTGAGAAGGCACTCATCTCAAACATGGCCACAGCACTTTGCAGTTTCTGTACACAGTTTGTTGAAAGATGATTTTCCACGGAGAGAGATGATTCTCTATCCCTGCAAGGATGCCTGTGCAGCAAACAATCTGAGAAGATAGCGGTAGTGTCTCCTTTCCAGACAGGGGGCAAATTTGTTTCCTTATCAGCATGTCCTCTGGGATAAACGCTGGGGAGATTTGCTGGCAGACACTTCTAAGATCAGGGTTTCCCAAGCTCGGGTTCCTAGCAGTGATACAAGCCCACTGTGTATGAAACATCCACTTAGGTCCTTTTGCATCACCCCTATGGGAGATGGGGAGCAAGGGGAACTGATGAAAACGTGAAGCTCATTGCACTGGCTGTGATGTGAATAATAAAGTTCTTTGTCTCCGACCCAGAAATTTGTCCTTTTCTGCCTGTCCCTGTGAGACGATCATAGCCTCATTTGTTGGCTTTCGAGTGGGGTGAAATCTCAGATGCTCCACATTTCTTTACGTGGTTGGCCCCTAAGGTCCCAAATAGAAAAGTAACTCCCCTCCAGAGCCACAGACATTTTACAGCTGCCAGTCTATTATTCCAGCTCCTTCATTTTTACAGAGATCCAGAGAGGCTAAGTAATTTTTCTAAGGTTGCACGGCTTATTACTTGCTGTGTGGAAGCAGGACAGTGTTCTGTAGAGGATAGACTCTGGAATCATTTCAGGCCACATAATGTTACTTAATAGCTTCTGCTATTTTTTTAACCTCTCTGAGCTATGTCTTACTCATCTGTAAAATATGGTTCATAGATCTATGTCTGAGTGTTGTTGAGAGAATAGAATCAGATGAGATAATGTATGAAGCTGCCTAGTGAGACAATCTGGAGGCCTAGGTCTTTCTTTCCTTTGCAGGTGTAAAAATAAAGCAGTTCTGCTGAGGTCACCGGAGAGTTCTGGGCCTTTCTTTTCTGTTGAACCTCGAAGAGTTACAAAGCCTCCTTTCTCTTTGATTCTAGGTCCATTCTACAGGCTCCCATTCATTCCTCATGTGTAGCAGCAGAAGGGACACTGATCAGCACATCAGAGGGGAGTTGCTTGAAATAGATTCAGAGGTTGGGGGGGGAGACCCAGGGGGTTTCCTGCAAATGGTCCAAGTAAGACTGACTTCTGGCTGAGTCTCTTTCCCTCAGCTTCTATGACTCTGAGTCATTTAATTTCTCTCTGCTCCTGGTATAAATGGGATTAAACAGACTAATTTGCCTAACAGAGGTGTTAAATACATTAACTAATAGCTTTGGTAATTTACAGTGTTTCATTGATGGGGGGCCCACACAGAGTTCCAAGTATGCTGTTCCATACTGCTTTCTTTCTGCCTGCTCTGAATAGAGAAACAAGTCTCATCATCTTGGAAGCTCATCCTATCATTTTTACCTAGTGAGAAACTCGATCTCAATAAATTTTGAAAGCAGCTTAGTTTTCTCCAATGGTGGAATTCACTATCAGTGTTCAACGTTGGAATGGGGTAGAACACATACCACTAAGGCTATCTTGAATTTCATAACCTGAAGAAAAGCCATGCCTCTCCCAAACTTCTCAACTGTGGAATCAACTGTCATTTTCTGTGGAGCTTATACTCCAGAAGGCATAACTTCTGGTGGAGTTTCTGCTGAAAGTCTGAAAACAACTGACCAGGCTAAAAAAAATGGATCATGGTTTCCATGGAGGAGTGCAAACTTTCCTCTTCCTAACTTGGGAGGGATAATAACAAAAAATGAAGCTTGACCAGTTGTGCAGGTATTCCCTTTCCTGGGAAAACCAGGAACACGTGTCCTTGATTATCACAAAAATTTCAAGCTGTCCCAAGTTTAACGTGGGGTATTTGAGAAAATCCTGGAGGCCCAACACATGGTAGGTCCTTGAAGTGAAAGAAAGAAGTTTGAAACTCAGTTCTTCCCTTCCAGAAACTTACAATCAAGGTAATAGAAACATAAAATGGACATAATAAATCAATTAACTCTATGTGGAAGTCTGTGCCAACTGCCATTAACCCTCTCTGACTTTCCTCTGAAGGGGCTTGAAGATATGAGGGAGTGATCCCAACTGATATGGAAGAAAGGGGTAGAGAATATACTTTTCTCATTAAGGGCAAAATCTCTTTAGATTATCTTTGGCTTACAATGGGGTTACATCCAGATAAATCCATCATAGGTTGAAAATATTATGTCAAGAATGCATTTAATACACCTAACCTCCCCAGCATCATGGCTTAGTCGAGTGGACCTTAAGCGCTCTCAGGACATTTACATTAGCCTGCAGTTGGGCAAAATCATCTAACACAAAGCCTATTTTATAGTAAGGGGTTGTATATTTCATGTCATTTCTTGAATACTGTACCAAGAGTGAAAAATAATATTTGTATACGTGTGAAAGTGTTGTCAGTGTATCCGTGGTTTGCTGTCATGATCACGTGGCTGACTGGAAGGTGCATTCACTACCACTGCCCAGCATCATGAGAAGGATGGTACCATGTACTGCTAGCCCAAGAAAATATGTGAACTAAAAATTCAAAGTATGACTTCTACTGAATGCATATTGCTTCTGCACCATCATAAAGTAAAAAACTTGTCATTTGAGCTATTGTAAGTCAGGGACTGTCTGTATAGTATTTAATTAAGCAGTTTTTATAGCAACGAACACTGTGTGTAGCCCCTAAGAAGGTGCCAGAGAATATTTGCTTATTTCAATTGATTGGAACTGAGTAACAACAATTATACAAATGTAGGTTATCTAAATGGATGAGGAAATATATACTCTTTGATCTTTATAAATGTGATTTTAAATATTTCTCAAGATAAATTTTCAGCATCATTCTGCTCATAGAATGGAGGAGCTGAATGCAAACATGAGCTAAATTTCATGAGTTTCCCAGTCCCCTCAAACCATAGGTGAAGATTTCTGATTTTTAGCAGGCTGCCCCTGCCTCCACCCCTGTAGGCCTCTGGCTGTTTTTACTCTCGTCTTTTTCCATGTGATTTTTGCTTTCATGAACCACAGAAACCAATGTCCTGGAGGAAGAAAAAATGTCTCTGTCATTTTGAAAGTTGTTTGTGAAGGTTGTGGCTTTAGGCCTTAGACTGGACCAACTCCGAAAGGCTTAGTTAGGCCCTATTTAGGGGTAAATCTCTGAAACTGGTGAAGCTTCTTTGAGTTGCCTACAGATTCCACTGTCTTCCTCAGCATCAGCCATGACACTCAATGAAGTTTCTTTAGGCTTTTCTTCCTTGCCCACAAAATTACTTACAGCAAAAGCTGCAAAATGAAAGTCTACAACCCAAAACCATTCTGCAGATGGGTTGTGTTTGGTCCTCATACAGGATCTTAAAATAATTGAGTTAATTTTGAATATTTATAAATTAAGGATATCATTTAAAATCAGGATGGAAGTCTTCCTTAAAATAAAATAAAATAAAATAAAATAAAATAAAATAAAATAAAGCTATCATGACTCTGGGCTCACCTTCCTTCAAGGTGGCTGATGGCAGATGCTGAATAGCAGTCATCCCCTGTGCGTGAGATGCATACTTTCCTCATTGTCACAGATCCTTCCAATCCCCAGTGTCCCCATGCAAGGTTGGGTGTTGATTTTCATTTGTAATGTTGAGTTGTGGTCTTCTGTTGTCTTCTTATAGTAAAATTCAGAGGAAAGAAAAATAGTTCTTTTATCTACACTTCTACCAAATGACAAAACAGAAGATACACGGCCAATATATATTTAACTAGTGCTTCCAAGGTGTCAGTGATTAATCCAAGTACATGGGGGACAGCAGAGAATATGGAAGAAATATACATATGGAATTTATGCTCAAGTGGGGATTTATAGACAATAAACTATTTTATAGACAATGAACAATAAATAAGATAATTTGAGGGAACAGAGTATTATCTTTTAAAGATTTATTCATTTATTTTAGAGAGAGAGCATGAGCAGGGGGAGGGGCAGAGGAAGAGAGAGAAGCAGACTCCCCACCCAGCGCAGAGCCCAACTCGAGGCTCTATCTCAAGACCCTGAAATCATGACCTGAGCCAAAAATCAAGAGTCAGATGCTTAAGCAACTGAGCCACCCAGGCACCCCCAAAGAGTGTTATAACAGAGATAAAATGGAATAATGCAGAGTGACTAAAAGGGGAAAAGTGGAGGGCGTGATATCAGACAGGGAGGTAGGGGACAGAAAGATCAAGAAGCAACTTGCCAGGACAGAGTTTGGATTACATTCTAAGTGCTATGAGCAGCTACTGTGGAGTTTTAAGGAGGGGGAAACAGACTTGACTTGTTCTTTGAAAGATCAGTGTGGTTGCTATGAGAGAAATGACTCTCAGGGGAAGAACAGGAGATTAAATAGGCCAGGGAGACATGGCAGCTATTCGTGTTAGTCTTATAGAATGGCAGATGGTGTGAAATGGTCAGGTTTAGGGTATATTTTGGAGGTCGTGGCAACAAAGCTTAGTGCTGGATTGAATTTGGGGTGCGCAAGGAAGAGAAAGATAAAAATGAACTTTTGGGCCTGAGCATCTGGATGGGAGAGATGGAGAATGCTGAAATGGAATTGGAGGTGGGGTTTGATGGAGCAGGTGAAGCAGATTTGGCGAATAGTTTGGCGAACTGTTTCAGCTATAGTGGGACAGAGATGATTATGACACACCAAAGCGTAGATGTTGAGTAGGCGGTAGCATATGAGAGCGTGGAATTAAGAAGAGGTTTGGTCTGGGGGAATTTAATGCCTGGGATTGAATAAGATTACCTAGGACAGGGTGTAAATAAAGAAGAGAAAAGAGGGGGGTGCAGAAAATATTCTTGAGTCATCCCAATGCTTAAATGGATGAAGATGCATGAAAGGTGGTTGAGAAGAAAGGTACACTAGGATAGAAGGAAAACGAGCTGTGGACAATTTTACTGAGACCTCTGTAAGAGAACTGTTTCAAAAAGAGAATGTTTCAGATCAACTCAGTCATATGCTACTGAGAAGTCAAATGAAGGTGACTGAAAATTGATCATTGTCTTTGGCAAGATGTAGTTTTTGGTGAAATGATTGAACTATTTCAGTGGAATGGAGGATAGAAAAGCCTAGAAGTGGCTTGAAAAGGTAATGTTAGGAGACAAAATTGAGGATGAGTATTAAATATTATTTTGAAGGGTTTTGATGTTGAGAACAGCAGAGAAATGTAATTGTATCTGGAGGGTGACTTGGAGTTTTGAAGCACATCAGTGTGCTGATTGGAGAGGTCCTTTAGAGAAATATATATTGTAGAAGTGCAGATCCATAGAGAGTAAGATGGGATGGAGTTAGGGGTAAGTGGAGGGTTTGGACTGAAATCAGAGCTTATTTCTTCCATTTACTAAAATGTCCAAAAAAAAAAAAAATGGTTCGGATGCTGCCGGTTTAATAGGCTGGTCCCATGAAAATGATGTAGTTTTCATCTGAGTGTAATTCTTTTCTTATGGAGATGATCAGCTGATGGGGTGATTACTTCTTAGAGCTATGAGTAGAAAAAAAGAGTGAAATAGCCATCTTGCAGAGTGGGAGAATGAATTAACTAGAGAAACACATTGACATCATCTAGCAGTACTGAGTGACCATTTGAAATGTATGGTCATAGGTAAGAGGTGATTCCTGAGCTGTATGATTTCAATCCAATAACATTCAATAATTCAAGTACAGAAGTGAAATGAGTTGGTAGTCAGATTTCACCAGGACTCAATCCTTGACAGACAAGCACAGCAGAGGGAGGGGCAGAGGAAGTGAAAGTTTGTGATAGAACATTTATAGTGCTGAGACATGGAATCTAAGTTAGACTATGGAAAGTACAAAGTTCTATAAGATCAGTAGCTGAGGGAGTGCTGGTGAAGGAACTGTAAGTCGGAAGGACGGAGATAATGGGTTTCAAGAGTGGGATTTATGTTTTATAGGTCACTTTATCATACACCATTGTGATTGATAATTTTATATGTTGACTAGGTTACGGTGCCTAGCTGTTTGGTGAAATACTAGTGTAGTTACAGCTATGAAGCTCATTTTTAGATGGGATTAACATATAAATCAGTAGACTTTGAGTAAGGCAGGTTACTCTCAAGTCAACTCTTAGTTGAATTTCCAGCCTGCCTGCCTCCCCTACAGATTTCAGACTTTCAGACTTGCAGCCTTCACAATTGAATAAGCCAGTTCCTTAAAATAATCTAGATAGATGGTAGATAGATAGATAGATAGATAGATAGATAGATAGATGATAGATACAGAGAGATCTCTGATGGGTTGTGTTTCTTTGGAATACCCTGAGTAGTGCAACCATCTTTAATTCTGAATGTGAATCATAACTGGCTATTCCCTGCTTAAAACTCTCCAGTTGCTCTTCAAGGCACCGAGAATAAAATTTGATATCCTGCTTGTGGTCTAGAAGGCCATATATGATGTATCCCTTGCCTCAAAAGGGGGATTTATTTCATGTCACCTTTTCTCTTGCTATATTCTCATCATGATGCCCTTTTTCCTGTTCCTCGAGCACAACAGACATTTTCTGCCTTAGAATCTTTATGGTTGTTTTTCAGTGTAGTGTGTCGCTAAGCATGTGGGTTCTGGAGTCAGACTGCTTGAGTTCAAATCAGAGCTCCATTGCTTATTAGCTCCATGACCATGACAGGTCACCTAACTACTCTGTACCGCAGTTTTCTATTCTGTAAAGAGGAAATAATGGTAGGAACTACCTCACAGTAGAGCTGCTGCATTAAATGAATTAATACAAATAGGACTTAACTCAGGGCTTGGACCATACAAGGCATCACTACATTTAGGGTATCATGAGGCTGCTTGACATGTGCCTTCTTTACTTTTACCAGTGACTTCCTCTAATTCATTCAGACTTAAGCTCAAATACCACTGCCTCAGAAAGCCCTCTCGACTATTTTTGTGCAGGTACCAGTTGCCCAAGTGTTCCATAAACCCTCTGCAGTTCCGCGTGAGGACCGGTGATTAATCCAAGCCAGTTTTGATCATCTCAGTTCCCTTACCAGGGATGGGTTTAGGCATGGTCATGTGATGCCATCCAGCCTCATGAAAGCTAGATTGTTTAGGACATTTCTTCTTCTTTTTTTTTTTTTTATTTTACTATTTATTTATTTACTTACTTATTGAGAGAGAGAGTGTGCATGTGTGGGAGGGTGTGCAGAAAGGTAGAGGCAGAGGGAGAGAGAGAATCCCAAGCAGTTTCCAAGCCCATCATGGAGCCCAGGGCTCAATCTCATGACCCTTAGCTCGTGACCTGAGTTGAAATCAAGAGTCAGATGTTTAGCCAACTGAGCCACTTAGGCACCCCTCCCCCATTTTTTAAGTAATTTTTTTTTTAAGAGAGAGAGACATTTCCTTTGTCTTCACAAAGGAAACAAGAAAGCCCATGGCTTATTTTGGCATTAAGTGAGGATCTGATGCTTGAAACTGTAGCAGCTATCATGTATCCAGGGGAGGAAAGCCAGAAACATTGCAGAGCCTGACACTGTTGTATTACTGAGTCAACTAATCCTGGAGCTGCCTACCTCCATGTTTTATTATGTAGGATAGTGTTCCTATACTTTAACCTACTTTAATTGGGACTTTCACTTTGTATGATACTTAGCTGATACCGTTCCGTGACCACCTTGGCTATATTGGCCAAGCACCTACCCCTACCCCCCAGTTATTTTATTTTTCTTCCTTATTTACAATTATCTGTTGTTATTATTATGTGTGTTTATTAAATGGTTTATAAATGGTTTAGTCTTCTGCTTATTGAAATGAAACTCCCCAAAAACAGAGATGAGCCTGCCTCAGACATCCCTGAGATGCCTGAGATCCTAGGCCTAGGATAATACCTGGTACATGTATGAATGCATGTTGTTAAATTTCAAAAAGGAAGTGAAAGGAAGGAAGGAAGAATCAGAAGTCTAGGCCTCTTTCCATACATGTCCATGTTGCTCAACAGCTGGGTGACGCTGGGTAAGTTTCTTACCCTCTCAGTACTCCATACCTTGCGGTTATTAAAACCTGTCCACACAAGGCTGAATTGAGGTTTGGTTGAAAGGTCACACGTGAGAGCTTTATAAATGGACCAGCAAGGCACAAATGTGAGAGAGGATTACTTTTCCTTTATGAATAACGCATGATTTTTATCTGAAATTACTTGGTGTTATTATTGTTTAAGGCCATAAAAGAATAATTCTCAAGAAAAACATTGAACTTTAACTTACCAAATAGGTAATTGACACGAATTAGAAATGCTATACCAGCATAGCACTGTAAGGTTTCCTTTTCTGGAGTATTAGATTTAGATTTTCTCACTTTTCTGGACACTGTAAAGAGCTTTTTCTCCCAGAGTATTCTGTAAGAAATTTTAAATTCCTAACAACAACAACAACAAAAAAAAATCATTGCCAAAGGCAGTACTAGATCAAAGAAAAAAGGGGGGAAAAAAAAAAAGCAAAGCTGCTGTCATTCTTATTCCACTGGACAACAGTCGTCTTTTTTTTTTTTTTTAAATATCCTATTTCAAGCTCTTTACTATGTTTTCTATTTTTAAAAATTCAAATCCAGTCTTCATCAAGATGATGGGGCAGGGAGAACAGAGCATTTGTCTTAACATCTACATTTATTTACTAATATACACAGACCAGACTAACCCACACAATGCCAATGGCATGTCTATTTTATTTTATTTTTTTAAAAGATTTTATTTATTTATTCGACAGAGACAGAGACAGCCAGCGAGAGAGGGAACACAAGCAGGGGGAGTGGGAGAGGAAGAAGCAGGCTCCTAGCGGAGGAGCCTGATGTGGGGCTCGATCCCAGAACGCCGGGATCACGCCCTGAGCCGAAGGCAGATGCTTAACCGCTGTGCCACCCAGGCGCCCCGGCATATTTATTTTTACCTATATTCTTCTTGATCAAATAGATTGACATTTAAGTCTTCAACAATATAGGTGAAGGAGGGAGAAAATTATATCCCATGTGTAGCTAATAAGTGAATCAATTAGAACTATTTTAGAACAGGCCCTAATGTGGTTCCAAATATCTTAATCGGCGTGGTTTACAGGTAGGCAGCCTTTCTAGGAGGCCATCATTGTTATAGAGCATATTAAATGACATGCTTAAGAAGAAAATTTTTCCTGTTTTACATATTATATTTATTAAAATTTAGGTAAATTATTTCTTGGATACCAAATGGCAAGTACAGAATATGCCGATACTTATTTATTCAGTTTTTTTTTTTTAAGATTTTATTTATTTATTCGACAGAGATAGAGACAGCCAGCAAGAGAGGGAACACAAGCAGGGGGAGTGGGAGAGGAAGAAGCAGGCTCATAGCGGAGGAGCCTGATGTGGGGCTCGATCCCATAACGCCGTCGGGATCATGCCCTGAGCCGAAGGCAGACGCTTAACCGCTGTGCCACCCAGGTGCCCCTATTCAGGTTTTTGATCTGAAATGTAGTTGTAATCAGTGAAGTTCACACGAAAGCACATGGACTTTGTTTATGCGAGAGATCATCAGAAGCTTATTCGGAGTTCGTAAATTCATACTTTAGAATGTGTTATAATAAGAAGAAGAGTTCTTCCTAGTGGATAAGCACCAGCAGCAGCTTTAGAATCTGTTCATTTGACTCTCCCGTGATGCTGTGAGGGACGTGTGTTTAGATGCCCTGTATTTGTGGCGTTTGGTGGAAATGTGACCAAAATTTAGAGCAAGCACAGCCCTACAGAGCGCCTCCCCTTCTCTTAGAGGTTCCAAATTGAACTCTGGGAAAACACAGTGAATAATAGCAAAAAGAAAATGAAAAAATACGAACTCATTATTAGGTGTGTCTGTGCCCACATGGGCTCTCAGAGGAAAAGGCCCTGGCCTCCACCTTCCCCCAGGGCTCGTATACAAATTCTATTATCTTCTCACCACCTAATGGAATAAGGAAAGAGGAGAGAGAAGGAGCTGGCAATGCTCCAGGAGGGACCCTCAAACTTGTATGTGTGGCCAGTTAATGTGTCTGAGTCGGTCTACTGGTAAACCCTGCATAAGTCATACTCCAGCCTTTGAGCCCTTTGATGACAAACTCCTCCTTTTGTGGGGGGGAGGGTGGAAGAACCTGGGGAAGACAGGAAGAAAGGAAGCAGTTTTCACTGTTCTATAGATGACGCCACTTTCACTGTGTAGATGAGAAAGTAGAGGCTCACAGTGGTCATATGTTATTTCTGAGTTTCACAGCTTGAAAGAGCCAGAGCCAGATTCCGAAGTCAAGCCTGCATGACTCTAAGTGACTCACAATGGCCCTGCTTGCCCTTTTCCCCTGCCCTGTGCTATTTCCCCAAATTACCCTCTATTTGGCTTCCTAATGTACAGCAATTGAAGACGGAAAAATAACAGGTAGTAAAGGCCTTGCTACAGACATGCACACAGACAAGTGCCCAAAAGGACAGAAATGTCACACCAGAGTCGTGTGAATGACTTACAGCTACCAAGGAATTAAATTTTTTATGAACATGTACAAGAACTACACTGTCTGCTGCCCCCTCCACACATGCCCATACACCCCCCCACACACCCACACCTACACATCACTATTTTGCATTTAAGTTAGGGAGAAATTCCTCAACAGCATGAAAGGTCATTCATCCTCCTTACAACTCAAAATTATATTGATCGCCAACAATATATTGGTCCCTAAGAGAAATACTCAGTGTAGTTTATTTTAAAAGGCAGGGAAGATTATAATGAAGAGATTCTATAAGCGTACTTCATGACATTCCAGTCCCTCAGCAATGAATTGCTAAAAAGCAGAGGGATTTATGGGCAGATAAGAGTTTAAACTACTGCATTTTATGTAAGCCTTTGGATGATTCACACTGCATATTAACATGCAAAATAATAAATACAATCATAAATAAGCCTTTTTACTTTTTTGTCCTGTTTAGCTCAGCATTGCCCAAACTTATTTGACCTTAAAAACCCTTTTATCACATTCATAATACAAGCCATGGAACTGGATTTCAAGAGAATTCCCTATGAAAAACCGGTATTATAAATTTTGGAAATATTAACCTCAGAATGTTTCTTTTTTTTTTTTTTACGTCTTTCAAAAAGAAAAGTTCTGGTACTCATAGGGTTAACTCCAGGTACTGGAGCATTCCCTAGATGGACCACCTCATTCACTGAATAAATGGAGCTTTACTCTATCATGCTACAGTATTCTCGGAGAAATTCAAACGTTTTTTGGATAAAATGGTTGTTTCGGGTCTCTTAGTTGAATGGATTTATTTTCCAGTAATCCTCTCCCCAAGTAAAAGATCTCAGAAAATTCTAGAGCCTTGCTTATTATAATAACCAAATCTGATCAACGACTAAGATCCCATTGATTTTCTAGTAATTGACCTTGAGCCTCATAAAATTGACCTCAGGTTATTGAAAATCTGCTTCCTCAGAGGAGATAGTTTTCCCTTCGAATCTTTTTTTTTTTAGGTGAGTCAATAACAGAAAAAGTGCTTTTCATCCAAGGGCAGTTTAAAATAAGACCTACAACTAACACTTGTCATGCCATCTCACCATCTATGTCAGGAGGAAAGTAGACAAAGGGGAAAAATCCAATAAACCATAGTGGTCAGCACTTCAGGGACCTTATATTTTCTCATTATTTCCCAAATAAAACAGTTACAGGGACCATCTTTATTCTAGAAGTATGTCTGTTCCTCTCATTTTCAAAATATTTATGTTTAGCCTCAGTGCTCAGACCTGCCCATCAGACATAAAGGGCTGACTAGCCTGATGTGGTGATTATCACACTAAAAAAAAAAAGTAAGAAAAAGAAAGAAAGAACATTATGTCCAAATGGCAGTGAATATCAAGAGGAAAATAGATGGGCACTATTTTCTGCATTTTAAGCGAGTGCCCACATCAGGAAATCTACTAGACCATCCCCAAGCCAGCTATCAAAGGACAGGCACCTTGGTGAGATGCAGTCGCTCTTTCTGGTATGAATAGAGGCAGTGAAGCATTTGAAACTGCCAAGTGACAACACAGAGAATACTGGAATCTTTTCCTTTTTTTTTTTTTTTTTTTCCTCTCTCTACAGCAAATCAACAGAATATATTCTCTTTTTCTACATTTGGTCTGCCAAGCAGCATTTTTTGTATGAAAGGCAGATGAACGAGTCAATGAATGCCATGTATCTACAGGACAGACAGCTACCCGCCGGCTACGCGGGATTTAAGTGAAAGTCACGTGATCACGGTATGGGAGCGCTTATCACTCAAATCCAAAGGATTTTCAAAGTACAGTCATTGTTTGCAGAAGGTCCCAGTGATTCTTCACTGGTCCCAGGTGGCAAGAGCCCCCTGAACACACCTGTGAAAGAACTCCCAAGTCCTTGTGCTTGGAAGTTTTATCTTACAGGGCACTGCAGCATGGTGGGGAGACCTACCTGGGCCTCAGGAAGGTAGATGTCATTGTGCAGGGACCAGAGGAATAGGCTATCAGAAACTTGCTGTGTCCTTGATGCCACCATGTCCCATCTGGGGACTGAATTCTCTTATTTTTCCATGCCCTATTTTAGACAAAATTTCTAGGACATGCTGGCTCTCTGACACCCCCCACCACCCTGTACTTCTAAAATTGTCACTGGTCTGTTACCTGGGGATCTTTGATTCTCCATACATTGTCCAGATCTGGAAAAGATCTGACATACCATATGGTTAGATCTGATGTCCTTCCCTAGGGGCTGAAATTCTGTGTCTGTGATTTGCCAACATCCGGTGAAATTCTGCCTCTTCCCGGCATGCCATGTAATTGATGCTGTAGAATGTTCCTGTCTCCTGTAGGCAGCCAGTGCAGAGAGCAGGCAGAGGGTGGCAGACTNNNAGAGCAGGAATGGGATTGGGTGCTGATATGGAGACCAGATCATGGTACAGGACAGTAAACACCTCAGGTCCCATGTTCAAATGGAAGTATGAAAGTGTAAAATCCTGGGATCAGGGACTGAGACCAAGCCAAATCAAACTGGTATAGGCTAGGGATAAGCTAAGTGAGTTCTGGAGGTCTACATAGAACATTCCTGCATTACCTGACTTTCTTGTCAGTTTAAATCACTCTTGGATAATGCATTGGTTTAAAGATACAATGTCCAGAATATACATATCAAGTAAATTCTTAAAAGATAAGGCTGGAATTCTGGGAAGTAGTTTTAGAATAAGAAGATGACAGAGCGCAGGAAGTTAATACCCTTAAGGACTGAGAATAAAGAATAAATCAGAAAATATCTCTGTTCTCAAAGACCTCAAAGTCTAGGTGAGCTGTCAACATGCATCCCAGTTGTTACAATGCCGTAGGATAAATGCTGTACCAGCTCTGTGATGGCCTTAAAGGCTGACGACCTCACAACTATCACAGCTGTGAAAACTAGCAGCATGCCAGCCTCTGCAGGGAACAGAACAGATCTGAAGCTCACCCCAAAATCCCATCCCTAGGGAGCTATCAATAGTTGACATCTCATGCCCACTCTCAGGGTATGTCTTTATTTGTTCCATGCAAACAGTTGTTTTCCTTTGGCCCTTTGTTGGAAACCATCAGTGGGGATTTTACACTGTGGGCAGCCGAGGCAGCCATGCCGGTGGTGGCTAACGACAGGCAGAGCAAAGAACTTAAAAGGAAAAATTTGCAGCCATAGAATAAAGATGTTGGCTAATGACAGACTTCCATACGGCTCTAAACTATTTAAGCAGGTATTTTTAGGAAGTTCCATAGAAGAACAAGAGTGATAAAAATGATAATAAATCAAATACTTAATATTTATTTTGCTCTTGCAAAGTCTTTTTTAAATATTTTACATGTGGGATGCCTGGGTGGCTCAGTCAGTTAAGTGTCTGCCTTTGGCTCAGGTCATGATCCTAGAGTCCTGGGATCGAGCCCCACATCGGAGTCCGCTTCTCCCTCTGCCTCTGCCCCTTCTCCCCTACTCATGTTCTCTCTCTCTATCTCAAATAAATAAATAAAATCTTTAAAAAAAAAGACCTTCCGGTTATTAAAAAAATAAATATTTTATATGCATTTTATCTCCATAAGAATGCTTAAAGCTACCTTTACCTAAGTACCCATGAGGAAATAGAGGTGCACAGGGATTATATAATTAGCCCACTGCCAATCAAGGTCTGTTTGAGAGCCCATGTTCATGACATCTCTGTGTCTACTACATTTAGACTTTCCCATGTAATTAATATAGAAACTGCCCTCATCGATGTAATTGATAGTTCCAGTTCTCATGGCCCCATTTCCCAGAAAGGGCTGTTTGAAGTAGCTGTTGCCACTTGACTTATTTCACAAAAACTCTTGTTCCCTTCATCTGGCTTATTCCTCTGGCAAATTGGAAATAACTTCTCTACCAACCGAACGTAATCAAGAATGTTCCAAAGTAGATCTTTGGATTCCTCGTGTCCATGAATCTGCTCTCTGGGTGTGCAAAGGTAAACCTTAAGGATTCAAAGAAAAGGAGACATTCACCCTGTGTAGAAGGTCTTCTGCAGTACTTTGTCGAAAGGAGAGGCATGGAAATCTTACTTCAGGTGAAGTTCCCAGGCAGGCTATGCAGAGCATAGCTAGGTCTTTGAGATTTCCATTTCTAGATCAGAAAACAATTCAAGTCAGCTGTTGAGACGATCAACCTAAAATGGATTTCAGAGACCTGATTTGATTTTAAGATATCAGACTCTGGAAACCAATTTATGAAAGAGTATTGGTGTGAATAACAAGCTCTAATCTCATAAGCATGTGGATAAGGTGTTCCTTCATCTGGCCCTTCTCACTGTTTTATATTAAAGCCTGTTGAGAAATGCCTGACTGTGCATTCATGCAGACAGATTTCACCTTGCTCTGGTAAGAATTATCTTGGATCTTACATAAATCTCTTCTTTATGAGAGTTCGGTCCTCTTAATGCTTAACATGATAATTTGGGCCACCTAATATACTGTGGGGAGGGCAACATGTGAATAGAACGATGTTAATATGTTGCCAGCTCCCTCATGTAGAAGCATCTGGAAGGATGGGCCATAGCTTTGTGGGCACTTTTAGGCCTTGGTGACTTTCATGAACAGGACAGGGAGGCTGCATCAGGGCTGTTCACCGTGCAGGCCCCGGGGGTTCCAGAAAGGCCATACATCCTGGGCATTTTGTGCATTGAGTGAAAATGTTGCAAATGCTATGTCTCTGCTGTTCCACACTCATGATGTGTTGACATTTATGGGACCACCTTTCGTGTGTCAGCAGTGGTTTTAAGAAGGAAACCTTTCTCTTCTCTCTCGCAACTCTAACTTCCAGACTTATTCCTCACTCCCCGCTCTCCTCCTTATTTCCCGTTCCAGAGATGGTCACTTGTTTCTCAAAGCAGCTGCAACATCTCTGCCTCCCTAAGTTTACAACACATTTCTTGCCATGCCCATGATAGTCTGGAGTGTTTTCTTTCCAGGAACAGTATTCATATTTTGTGTTTCAGCACCACGAACACTTTCCCACTCCTGGAGCTTCTTGATCTGCTTAGTGTGAATGAACTATCATTTTCAGTCTTGGAATGTGTCCTTCAATTCTGAGTATGTGTTTGTGTTGTTAAGACTTCTTAATTCTACCCTGTTGGGCAAAGCCCCTTCTTTTTCTTCTTCAGGGGGAACCCAAAGCTGTCTTCTGGAAGGAAGACATGACCCTGGAACTCATCCTCTTGGTCTTCCATCTGGACTCCTTTCTGCCCCTCAGTCCACATGCGATGGACCAGAGGTGATTTCTCAACTGTAGAGTGAAGCTTCCTCATCTTCTAATCCAACCACATTGTGTTAGCTGGGGTGCTCCAGAGGAACAGAACCAATAGGATATAGAGGAGGAGATTAATTATAGGAATTGGCTCACATGATTATGGAGGCCCCAAAGTCCCACATTCTGCCCCAGAAAGCTGAGAAGGGTAATGAGGATGGGGAGAATATCATCAAACCGTGGATATGGGAATACCTGTCTGAAAGAAGAGTGCTGTGGCACAAACAGTATACTGCACAAACCAATCACCTCCGTTTGAGTTCCCAAGAGTCGACACAAGAATAAACGGAAAGAAGCTTTCTAATTTGTTGGATAGAATTGTCAGCATTCAATTTTCCTTGCGTATGGGAGCTGTGGTCCAACTAATGGGATTGACTGACGCCAAAGGAATTGGGGTGTTAATTTTCCATGCACAATCAGCATATTTCTGAAGCAGTCCTACCACCTGATTATGTCCTGCTTAGGCTCGCAGTAAAATTTATGTTGCATAATTAAGGCAGGCATGGCCGCCAGGAAATTGGGTGAGATATAAAGACAAACTTTCTGGTGCTGAAAGTTAAGAGACAGAAAAGTGAAGGTGTTTGAGAGGAATCTTCAGTTGTTCTGTTGTAGCAATGTTGATAATGGCTTTTCATTTCAGCAATTCTTTGTGGGCTCCTGTGTGGCAGGACCGACTGGTGCATGAGGTTGAAATTTACATAGCGTGACCCCCATCAGTTACACACACACCTCTCTATCCTCACTAGCCGAGACTAACTGAAATAAGCATAACCATGTGCCTCTAAGAGTTTTCATAAATGGAAAATGTTGGTGATATTTACTTCATGAGGCCACGAGGAGTCCCAAAAGGCAACACCATGCAAGTCTTTAGTGCAGGTCTTGGCATATGAAACGTGCTCAGGAAGCATTTGTAAGTGAAGAAGTTGGACTCATGGATCTCACAAGTCCTCTCCATCCTAATACACTAAAGCTATGAATTCCAAGATTTTTGCCACTGGCTACATGTGGTGGTGATTCAATCTCAATTTCAAATAATCAAAATGAAATAAAATGAAAAATTTACTTTCTCAGTTGCACTAACTACATTTCGTGTGTTCAAAAGCCACACATGGCTGGTAGCTCTTGTGTCAGACAGAGAACATACAGAATATTTTCATCATTGCAGAAAGTTCTGTTGGGCAGCATTGGCTGAGTTTGAGACCTTACATTGGGGCTCGTTCTTTAGAACTTACCTTCAAGTCATTGTGTCAGATATAAGTTAGAAGAAAAAACACATACCTCAGTCCCAACTGAGTTGAAGCTCCCAGTGGATCATTTATTATATACTCATGTTTAGAGCCAAGGCTAATCTCTATCTCATGCGTATCTGAGAATCTCTGAATTAACTCAAGCTTTTCTCAAATGAAAAGCCTGGAAAGAATCTTGTGATGCAGAATTCCAAAGAGCTTACAAGCCATCCCTCGCTGTAGGGAGAAATGCACCAGAACGGTTGAGTTCTCATCCTGCAGCCTCCTCCCTCTGTCAGGCCTGCTGCTTGGTCATTCACATACAGCATCTCATCGAAAACTTAACTGTCCTTCAGAAGAGCCAGATGGTTAAGTTTTAGATGAGATAATGTGTGTGAATGACTGAGCACCAAATAAATTAAGAGGAAAACAGAGAGGGAGGCAAACCATAAAAGACTCTTAAATATAGGGAACAAACTGAGGGTTGCTGGAGGGGAAGGTGGGTGGGGGGATGGGGTAACTAGGTGATGGGCATTAAAAGGGGACTTGAAGTAATGAGCACTGGGTGTTATATACAACTGATGAATCACTGAATTCTACCTCTGAAACTAATAATACAATATATGTTAATTAAATTGAATTTAAATAGAAAATTTTAAAAATATATACAATATAATGTATATCAGCTATACCTCAATAAAAAAAAGTCATCTCAAAAAAAAAAAAAAAAAAGAGGGATCAATGTTCCAGTTTTACAGAGAGGAAAACCAGAGATTAGAAAAGCAATTTATCTGAATCATACTGCTGGTTGATAGGTAAAATCAGGATTCAAATCCAGGGTTTTCTGCCAAAGTCTATACTCCTACCATTGCAAAAAGCTACGTGAAAAGACAGAATGTGTCAAACTCTGTGACTTATACAAGTGTCACGCAAGCACAATGAAGGGGGCATCGCTGGAGGCTTCGTGCACAAGAAAGCATTTGATTGTGGTGGCAATAAGAAGGGAGAGATGGGAGAGGACATCTCAGGAGAAGACTAGGGCATACAGAGAGCCACTTAATGAGTGACTTTTCAATTTAATGTGACCAAAGGAAGCAATTTGTTCTCTTTTCCCTCTTGGGACTGTGCTTGGCACATGAGGCTAGTGGCTTGACAGCAGCTGTCTCAGTGCCTTGGCACACCTGGCTGGTCAAGATGAATTTCTTGATATAATTCTCATTGGTGTCATGGAGAATGGCATCTCATGGCTGTTGGTCTGTTTCACTGAGGCATTTCTGAATTCATCTCATCCATCCTTGGAAATCATCCAGAACTTTGTTGTGGTCAGTGTGTCTCACAGCTCTGTAGGCAGGCAGAGAAGATTGAGATGTAGTCAGATTCTCTTTTCTGTAATTCCTTAATTAAACCACTGAAACCCTTATGTTTCCCTTAGCAGCTAAAGCCAGTGAAGAGGGATCTGTCCTAATCCTCCAGAGGACTGTCCAATAGAACTCTCCGTGATGGTAGAAGTATATTTTATATCTGTACTGTCTTGCATAGTAGTCACTAGCCACATGTGGCTATTGAATACTTGAAATGTGATGAGTAATTTTTAATAATATTTAATTTTAATTAACTTCAAATTTAAACAGCCACACATGGCGAGTGACTACCATATTGGGCAATACAGCTGTAAGGGATTCAGAGTGTTGATTTTTTCTGCCCTGTTTAGAAGCTGTTTAAAAAGTAATATTAATTCTAAGCCAAGTTTACCTTTACTTTTGGAAGTAGTTCATTGGTGTCCTACACCTGAAAAGATCTGAGAACGCATACTGATTTTGAACTCTGCACTGTTACTAGTTTTGCTACTTATAATGCTCTCTCTGAAGACAATGACCTTGATATTGCCAAATCCTATGATCACTTCCTACCTTTAACTTACTCGAACACTCTACAACATTCTACAATGATGATTTCATTCTTATTGAGATCCATCATTCCATTAGATTTTGGGGTACTATACTGTACTGAATCTTTCCCTGACCCCTCGTTTTTGGTCTTCTCCAATTTTTTTTTTTTTTTTAGTTGTAATCTAGAGGCCTTTTCTTCAATACTCTCTCATTAGGTGACCTAGCATTAAATAATAACTACACATCATCAATCTAATACTTATATCCCCAGCTCTGACCTCTTCTAAGAAGCACAGGCTCAGGCTCATATACCTAAGCCCTCCTTGCAATACCCATTTAAATGTCGAATATGCATCTAAAAATAAACATATTTGAAACAGAGCTCTTCATTCTTCCCCAAGTACAACTCCTACCCATTCTAAAATTTCATCCATTCTGTTCTTCCCTATCTTGGTAAAGGGTTTCCCATCCTTCCAATTTCTTAATCCAAAACCCTAGAGTTATCCTTGATTACTCACCTTATACAATCTTCCATAAGCAATGCATCAGCAAGTCCTCTTGACTCTATATCCAAAACATTTTGCTAATTAAACCTCTTCTCTTCATTTCCCACTGCTATGGTCCCAATCTAAGCCACCACCATTTCTCTTTTCATTTTACTATTTCTTTCCTGGACTACTGAAATAATTTCCTAAGTGCTCAACTGTTCCATCGTCTCTATCTCTCTCTTAAAAAAAACCCAGCTTCTTTCTCTGGAGCATGAAGCCCTGCAGAATCCAGTTACCAGCTGCCTCTCTCCTACCTCATCTCTGGCAGATTACCGTCTCTCTAGCCACACCCTCCTTCTTTCTGTTCCTGGTCATACTGAAGGTGTTCCTGACCATAAGCCTTAAACCAGTTGTTCTTCTGCCTACAACACTGTAGACCCTCGTCATCTCAGCGCGGAGGGTTCCTTTTGTATTATGGAAGTCTTAGAAGAAAAGCGAAGTCCTTGGCGTGGGCATCCATGACCACTGAGCCTAAGGAGGACCTTGGTTTCTCTTGAACTCCTCATTCTGTTTTAAGTGTATCATGGTGCTCATCATCTAAGATATTTTGATCATCTATTTGTTTAATGTCTTCCTTCTTCCATAAGAATGGAAGCTAAGTGAGAGCAAGAATCTTGTCTCGGTCACTGGCTGTATCCTCAAAGACTAATACGGTGTCAGACACACAGTGGGTTCTAAATGTTTATTAAATGGACTCTGAGAAACAAACTGAGGGCCTCAGAGGGGAGGGGGGCGGGGGAATGGGATAGACCAGTGATGGCTAGTAAGGAGGGCACGTATTGCATGGTGCACTGGGTGTTAAACGCAAGTAATGAATCATCGAACTTTACATCGGAAACCAGGGATGTACTGTATGGTGACTAACATAATATAATAAAAAAACATTTAAAAATAAATAAATAAATAAATAAATAAATATTTATTTATTAAATGAGTAAATTAATGAGTCTTGCATGTGGAAGGCACTTAACAATTTTTTTAAAAAGCTTTCTAAATGATTACATCATTTAATTTTTTTTAAAAAACCTTGTAAGTAAGCAGTACTACTATGTATATCTTGAGGCTGAAGCTCAGAGAAGCTTCAGGATGTTCCCAAGGTAACAATTCCTGATGTGAGGGAGGCGGCCATGGTTTCTACATTCGATATTAATCTAGAGCAGCACTCAGTATAAAAGATGACACATTGGATGCACTTCGGACATATGTGCTGAATGGAGTAATTCTACCGTAGCGAGAAGGTTGAGCAATGTCTTCTTATCCTCGGTCGGAGTACAATGTCTGTAACTCGTCACATAAGTCTGACGGAAGACTGCATCAGTACATGAACTGATAAACCAATACTGGTTTTCCTTCCATCTGCAATACTCAGGGTTCTGCATCATGCAGAGCAGGAATACTTGTTCAATTGATTGACTAATTGAATTATTATTGGAGGAATTTTTTAAGATTTTATTTATTTATTTGAGAGAGAGAGAAAGAGAGAGCGCAGAGGGAGAGGGAGAAGCAGACTCCCTGCTGAGCAGGAAGCCTGACGCGGGGCTCCATCCCAGGACCCTGAGATCATGACCAGAGCCGAAGCAGACGTTTAACCGCCAGAGCCCCCCCACGTGCCCCTACAGGAGGATTTTTAAAGAGAATAGAATCATAGCTTTTGAGACATGTGAACTATCAGGATTACAGATTTGGTATTCACTGACCTAACATAGCCAGAACTTCAGCAACGATGCCTGTGTGTGAACTAAAAATTGGACTAATAGGAGGGAGTTCTGGGAAGACGGCTGTAGCAGAGACACAGCTTTTCTTGTTCCTTTTTTATCCCTCTCAGTTCCCACATGAAGTCAACCAAAAAATCCGATAGCAAAACCCAAAACCCTGGACATTTACAACAAAACTAAGTGACAGGTACCTCCGTGAACACCAAATACGAGCATCTGAGGACAGCCCGGCAACGGCTAATGAGTAGCATCAGCACCTGTGCTGACGTCAGCAGACAGAAGCCACAAGGTCTCAGAGGGACCCTGAGACGAGAATGTCAAACTAGCCAATAGGTATTTGCTTTAAAATGCTGTGAACCAATGCGAGAACAGCCGCTGAAGCTGAGTCTAGGATTCTCTCTCGCAGAGTCTATAGTGATGCCTGAAGGGGCTGTTGCCAGTCCAGCTGCTATAAAAATTTTAAATGAAGTCACCAATGCCTCCTTCCAGGACAGGGCCCCACACTGAGTAGAAACTGCTAAGAGAAGTTTCAGGGTTGAGCAGGTTAGAAATAGGAGAGGGGAAAGTGGAAGAATTCTAAATAAAGTGCAGGGGAATAAAACCAAGTCGTTTCAGAGAGGAGACTGCTGTATCTTTGAACTACACGAAACAAGACAGGAAGGTAGCTCAGGATACCTCTTTCTAAAAGTTGAAGGAAAGAATCAAATATTTCTTCTCCACGATCTATGTGAACTGTGCCACTAAGTATGCAAAAGAAATATAAAACACCTTCTCTTTATAAAAAATATTCCTACTAATAAATGAAAAGGAAATGCCAGAATTAGAATATCAACATTTTGCAATCCCCAGTGAATTAATGGACGCAGGCATGAGTACCAACATTTGCTGGTACCGCAAAGAGTGACGATGCCACATTTTGTGCCTCATGATGAAAGAGCCTTACTCCACCTCTAGTCTTGCCAAAGGGATTGAACATGAGACATATCAAGCTTCTGGATTCAGCTGCTAACCTGCAAGAACTGCAGAGGACAAAAGGGTTGAACTGTACCAGGAGTATGTAATCAGCAAAATCTAGACTGTGGGAAACTGCGAGCAAAAGGACCCAGTTTTTGGGGTTTTTGTTGTTGTTTGTTTTTTTAACCAGATATAAGGAAATGAAGTGGATATAGGGGGAACCTACAGATTAAAACAGACTTAAAAGACATAACGCATTTTTAAACCGGAAGATTAATCTGTGCAGTGTAAGGATGCACACTTGGGTGATAGAACTGTAAGGAAGTGATTATAAAAATTGGATTCGTGGTAATGTTTGGGTCAGGGACTTCCGTGTTAGCTGACATATGCTCTTCCTTGACCTGGGTTGTGGTTGGTGGGTTATGTACACCTTAAAATAACTATAACTGATTGGTCAATAGATTTTATGAGCTGTGTGTGCGTGTGCGTCCGTATTATACATTATAGTAAAAATCTTTAAAAATAGAGTAATCGGTGTTTTAGATTTTTCTGAGAAATAGCAAACTACTTGGGCGCTACAAATGGATCTTCACCGATAGGTCATGACAATTGGATTCTTCAGAATTGTGAACATTAGGGGGAGCCATGTGGGCCTGTGTGAAGACATGGATACAGGGAGGGCTCAAAGCACAAGTGTGTCTTCATTTCCTGTCTCCTTTGGGTCAGGAGGTGTGAGAATTAGGCCAATATCTTGTAGACAGACATTATGAGCTTAAGTAAAGCTCTGCCAGAAAAGGACACTGGGGGATAATCACTGTGCTTTTCTAAACCCAAGCCAGCAGGTATTCAAAAGACTGAAGGTATTCAAGCCCAAGCCAGCAGGTATTCAAAAGACTGAAGGTATTCAAAAGCCTGAAGAGGCCGAAGGAGCTGCTGAATCATTGTGAAATGCTCCTCATTGGTATGCCAGGGGCTCCCACCAGGACCAGGAGCTAATCTGTACCCTGGGCCCTAAGGGAAACCATGTCCTGTAGAAATGCAAAAACCAGAGCCTTTGGGAGTGTCATTGTTTCTGTAAGATTCGAAGAGTCAGCTTTTCTTTCCTAAGGCATAAACAGGTCACAGAGAAGATGCTTCTTTCAGAGAGCTTAACTGCCTGGTGTGCCAGTGCTGGAGAGAGGAAAAGTTCGGCCAGTGTGTAAATTGGCCTTCTCTGAAGAAAGTACCTATAACTCATTGGCTGGGACACCCTTGCAAATCATCGCTGGCCCAGAATCAGAAGTAGTATTGATCAGTCCCATGAAATGGTGCCACCGCGCACCAAGTGGCCTCAAATCTATTATCTCCATCCCACCAAGCCCCCATCATCTTTAATGGGCTACTGGAAATCACTTCCTAACTGGTCTCCCTGATTTTATTATCACCCCATTAAATCGATTCTATTCGGTGCAGTCTCCTATGTAAAACCTTTCAATGACTTTTAATGATGTTTGAAAAAAAAAAATCCAACCACCACACCAAGGCGTAAAACTGAACTCATTCCTGATTGCCTTCCTGAATTCCTTTACTATGTTTCTTCCCTCTCTCTGCTCACTAAAATTCAGGTACCCTGTCTTCTTTGTGTTCTGGAATATGGCATGCTCAATCTTACCTTTAATTTCGGCTTTGCCCTTTTTGTTTTCTTTACCTAGAATTGTGTCCCTACGTCTTCGTGTACCTGCTTCTTTCAAATCATCCAGGTCAGTTCAAATGTTACCTCTTCAGAAGGCCTCAGGTAACCCAATTTAAAGAAGAACCCTCAGTCTTCTCACATAGTACCATTTTATTTTCACCATACTTTTGACTATCGGAAATTATTTTGCTGATTTGCCTGTTCACTGTCTTGTCTGTCTCCATCTTCTAGAAGTTAACCTCCATGCGAACAGCATGCTGTTTGTCTTGTTCCCCGTGTTTCCCACGGCCCAGCCCTGTGCCTTCCACAGTAGATGCTCAATATTTACAAAGGAAAGAATGAAATAGATTACTCACTGATGTATGAAATTTCACAGTCTGCTTTCTTCCTGATGCCGTTCATTTGAGCAGTTCATGTTTTAATCTTCATGGTACTCCATCTTGTTTTTTACAATGTATTTGGTTGTAAGAACAGACTACTTACAATTCTCTGAACAGACCATTCTATCTGATGCTTTCATGCATTTGTCCCTTGTCTTCCATCTCTAGGCCATGTCCTCCATGTGTTTTCTTGACAACTTGGGAAACTTTTTCATCTTTTCAGCGCCTGTCCAGGCCCGAGCTCTGTGACATGGATAACCATTTCTTCCCAGTGTGTGTATCGTCTTACCTTCTGTACTACTTTGGAACTTGGCTGTTATCATACTTTATTTTAATATATTTCACAATACTTTGTGCTTATTTTTTGCATACTTATTCCTTCTAAACTGTAAGACTTTTGAGAGTGAAGATGGGACATTATCCATTGCTGTGTCCCCCAGTAAGCACATCATGTAGGCATATGATAAGGACTCACTGACTCACTCAAAGAACATTTGCTTAGTGGCCACTATGTATCAGGGATGGTGTAAAGTACTAGAGAAAGAACAATAAACATGAGAAAGTTTCCACACTCAGGAGACTTATATTTTAGTGTAAATGTAATAAAATCTGTGAATAAACAAGTTCTAATATTACGTATGAGCTAAGTTGGGCAATGAAGTATATATGACTTGATATTGGCTGTAATTTTTAGACTGTTATTAACTCATCTTCGTATAAAATATTAAGAAAATGAAACTTCAGAAACATTTTAAAGTGAAAGAATAACTTTTAATGTACAGATCTATTTCAGCGCAACACCCAACAGTGATCATAGGGAGACTTTGTTTCTGTTCTGTACTACTGAACTAAATTTGAAATTAGGAATCTGGGCTTCATTTCTGTGATCTTACAGTACCTTAAATCATACATTAACGTCTACTGATATTACCTTCACAGTGGCATTTGATTTCATGGACTACATGTTAATTTTGTAGATTGAAGCCATAGTTTTTAAGGATCTTGCCATCCTGTCTGCATAGTCTTCCTGTATGTAAAATGTAGAGAGTGGTGTGGGGATCTCTCCAAAGCAGAACATTTAAGACGAAAGTTTTTAGAATCAGACTTTTTAAATCTCAGCTCTGCCATGAGCTAGCTGTGTGACCTTGAGCAAGATAGCTAACCTGCTGATTGCTAAATTTTCTTTTCTGTAAAGTGGGGCTAATGACAGTACCCATTATAATGGATTAACGTCAGTATCAATGACTAACACATGAAAAGTGGTTGAACGGGGCATTGTAGGGTAAAGGACTCAACGCAGTTATTAACAGTGCTTTAGAAGGTTCAGGAAAACCAGTGTTTTCATATGATGCTGATGTTGGACTCAGAGCTTTTAAATTCCTTAGAAATCTTACGGTAATTTGCATCATATATCTTAAGATATTTTCACACTTTGACCTACTAATTAGTTCTAGGACTATTCTCAAAGAGACATGAATATGAATGTGTTCATGGAAGTATTACTTACAATAGTAAATAATTGGAACCATGATCAATATTTTAAAATAGAGCAAGCATTAATAGTTGTCTAATGAAAAATCATGAGATAGTTCTTAAAGGTTATGTAAGCCACATCAAAACATGAAAAAAATCCTTTGTCTTGTAGAGTAAAAATCAAGACTTACTGTGGTAAAAAATTACATACCTTTATGGGGATTACAAACTTGTAAAAACTAGATTCATTATTGGTGATAAAGTTTATATACTTATGTAAAATGTTCTTGAAGGGCAAGACAGGGCATCTGGATGTACACAATATCTACAACCTGTTAAATGCTCTATACATATTTGATTGAAAAAATGACTCAGCCAATGGTAGTCCAGCATGAAGTTACATAGCTCTGACTATTAATGGGAGCTCTAGCTCAGCTTTTAAAATTTCATTGTAGTAAAGCAGGTTTTCAACCTGGGTCGTTTCCCCCTACCCCGTCATGCCTGGGAATATTTGGCAATACTTGGAGACACGTTTGATCGTCACAACTGGCATCTGTTGAAAACAGGCCAGATACAGTTAAATCTCCTCCAATGCACAGTAGAGTCCCCCACAACAAATAGTTTTCCAGTCCAAAATGTCCATAGCCCTGCTGTTGAGAAACATTGCAATATGGGTACACCTCTCTGTGTCAGAGTAGTTCAAGGTCAAATCATCATTGGGGAGGCAAAGGCAGTCCTGCTAAAGAGAAATCTAGTTCTTTGGGGGGAATCTTACAGAAATGTAGGCGTTATTAGCATTTATCTGATGGCTCAGCTGTAATTAGCTTGCGTATATCACAGTGACCTTGTCATGGGATGATTGATTCAGATTTTGAATCTCCCATTTTATTAACTTGTCTCTAGATGAGCAGAACAGACTAGGCCATGTTTTCCAGTTGCAACATTGTGGACCATTAATATGTGTGTCTCCAAGGAAATAAATGAAAAAATTCATCAATATCTAGACATTGTGTTCTGCCTTCTCCTCCGTTCTCCTCACTGTGCAATATGCGTGCTCACACATGCGCGTACACGCACACACACACACCCATACTTAAGTGGTCTTGGGCAAGTCACTTCACCTCTTTTTGCCTCAGTAATCTCATCTGTAAAGTGGAGACTGCAGTAGTATTCTTGCAAGTCAATTCTTGGCTAATAAAGTTGTGTGTGTGTGTGTGTGTGTGTACGGTATATATGTCTATAGGTCACGATGTAACCAAAGACACACGATCTCTATTTCTATGGTTCTCCTTTATTACACTTAATACCTATATAGCTCATGGGGAGAAATCTGTCAGCAACAACATGAGATTATTTACTCAGTTTTACGGATTTTCCTTTGACTTTTGTCTATGAACTACAATCAATTATGACTGAACTTCAGGAGCTCAACAAAGACCCTCAGCTGATGTTACTTATTCAGAACCTATGTCTTCAGACCACAAAAGAGCGCAGGGTCAATAGAAATTTCTCTTACCAGGTAACAGTATCAGAAAATGCTAAATACATTTCTTAATGATAGGATATGACTTTTGAATGATCTAGATGTATGTTCTCCTATTTTAGACTAGATAATTGAAACAAAATCATATTTTTATATACATATTTTTTACTTTAATATTACAAATTCACAGGACATCAAATAGTCAATAATTGCTACCATAGTTCAGCTAGAGAAGGGGTCTGTGAATCAGCTTGCCCAAAACAAAGGCTATTATTCATGAGAGCTGCCAATAATTTTTAACTATTGTGTTTTTAATAACAACATATAGAAAGTCAACCAACTGAGTTATTATTCCAAATCTTTTGCAACTGTTACTACTGGTATGTACAGTGGGTGGGCTTAGACTGGGGGTGTAGGATTCATATTATCTAAGTTAAAATCTTTGTTCACTACTTAATAACTGGGCAAACTTGAGCAATTTACTAAATCTAAGCCACAATTTCCTCCTCTTTAAAAATGGGGATACTAACAGCACATGCCTTGTAGAGTTGTAGTGAGGATTAAGTAAGTTTATGATACAAGACTATTACCACAGTGCTGAAAAGCTGTTATCAATTATTTTTATTGTGTTGCTCAAGCTGCGGTTATCTTGCCTGGAGAATAAAAAGATTCAAAATCAGTCAGTTGAAAAGCTCTTTGAAAAATTGAGTAGTTTTGCCATGAATAAGGTAAATCAGTGTTGATAATATTCTTCTAAGATGCTTCCATCACCTTGAACTTGTGTCTAGTCTATGGCCCGTATCCCCTCTTGTGTGATTTTAGTTCTCTGTAGATTTCTTTTATGTCCTCTGTCAGACGTTCTTCAATGGGAAGAACTGATTCTTATTCATCTTTAAACCCCTACATTTCCTTGGGAAAAACTTGAACATAATAAAATTATAGTAAATATTTACAACCCAAAATTTCAGTGTTATTGTTAACAGTTTAATGTTTATGTATTTTTAGTTCAGCTATTATTGTATTTGAGCTGTCTTAAAATGTTACAACACAGACCATGGAAACAATCAAAGCAAACCATATACAATATTTCTGCCTCTCTTGTTATTATGGTGTAACTATCTTCAGTATAATAGGCATTGCTTAGAAAAAATAGGTTTATTTCTTATACTTTTTGTGTTTTTGTCAAATGTAGCATATTGGTTACGTTTGCTTGGCCAAGGTCTGTTCAGAGAAGATCAGAAAGTTATACATCAGAGCACTTGGTCTCACATGGAGTGAGAATATATGACCCTCCAAATCTCTGATACCCAACGTGACAGGGAACTGGGCTAAGACACGCTCCAGCACTGATCAGTTGTATGACCTTCAGTATTTTACTTAAATTTTCGGAAACATGGATTTCTCATGTATGAAAAAGGTATAGGATGAGAAGAGTACTCAATTATATCCTTATTTAACATATTTTGATTATTAATTTTATGTGAGGAATCCTTTAAAAACAATACTATTATTTTGTATGTATCAGATTGTGGCATTTTAAAGAAAATAAGGTTAATAGATATATTACTTAGTCATATTGGTTGTGTTGTAGCTTTATAACCAAGAGATCTGAGTTTAAACTGTCATTTTAGGAATACTTCAGGACATGTATAGTTTTTAAAAATGGTATGATTTATAAGGAGGTTTTGATAGACTCTATAGAAAAAAAAAGATGATTTATTGGTCTAATTTTTCTAGGAACTCAAGCCTGAGCATATAGCATATTGCGATTTCTGATAAATGGTTTTCCCACCAAGATTTAAAGAGGAACTTTTGAAGGGAGAACTCTTAAGTCGTCTCAAAGTGTTTGGAACACATATCCTTCTAATTGTCAGCTCGCATTGTCTCTCCCCAGTCAAGCATAAGAGGCCGTGTCCTGGCTATGCTTGCACAAAGTTTCATCAGAGATCCATGTTTTGATGCTAACCTCCCCCCACCCAAAAACAAAACAAAACAAAACAAAAACCAATAAACATACAAGTCAGTGAAGGGCAACTTGATATTAAGTCTAAAGGATTTTTCTGAAAATTGTTTGCAGCAAAAACAGGAAGATGTTAGAAACCCCAAACCAGAACTTCTTTAAATACTTTTTTTAAATGTGAAGAACCCTTTCAATAAGCAGAATCCTCTTTTGTATGAAATGCTGGAAAACGAAGGAAGGAGAGACCAATAGGGAGCAGTTGAGCATTCCTAGGCCTCTGTAACTTTTGCCTGAAACCTAAGAATGGATAAAACTGACTCTGGTACCGCAGAGAGACATGAAGATGTGAAGTGATTAGTGCCCAAATTGTATCAATTGTTTTAGGCCTTAATACCCGCCTATGGCCAAGAACTGATTGCCCCTCTAATGGAGGGAGAAAAAAAAAAGACCCACCTCCTTCCATCCCTTCCCCCTTCCTAGTTCTGTCCTTTGTAAAGAGGAGAAAAGCAGATCCTGAGTCCAGAAGTTTTTCCTTAGAAAGTCAACGTCCTCCTTGTTTTGTCTATGCAAAGAATGGCTTAGGAAAGCTGTTAAGCCAAGTGTTGATTTAAACACAATATACAGAGAGAACTTCTCTGAACAAAATCTAGACAACATTAATGAGAATTTTCTCACACATGTTCTCTGTGAAGTTACCAGCAGCTGGCTGCCAACCATATACACCTAAGTGTAGATGGGTTTGATCAAAAAGTTGAATCAGGAATGTTTTATTTCTGGGGCGCCTGGGTGGCACAGCGGTTAGGCATCTGCCTTCGGCTCAGGGCGTGATCCCGGCGTTGTGGGATCGAGCCCCACGTCAGGCTCCTCCGCTATGAGCCTGCTTCTTCCTCTCCCACTCCCCCTGCTTGTGTTCCCTCTCTCGCTGGCTGTCTCTATCTCTGTCGAATAAATAAATAAAATCTTTAAGGAATGTTTTATTTCTTATTGATGAAATATTTCCATGTTCCAGGCCCTGGGGTAAAAAGGTGAAGGAGGCATTCAGCATGTGGTTTCCATGTATAAAAAGAGACGTATGTCTTGCCTCTACCTCCATCCATTCATAAAGTGGCAATGGGCCATGAGTTGTGTTATGGCAAACCATTGACTCCCCCCATCTAAGCCCCCATCAATTCTGTAAAATATAAATGTCACCTCTCTCAGAGAGTTGTGTTAGTTGACAAGGGCTGCCACAGCAAAGCACTACACACTGAGGAGCTTAAACAACAGAAATGATTTTCTCATAATTCTGGAGAAGTCCAAGATCAAGGTATTGGCTCGTTTCTGGTGAGAGAACTCTCTTTCTGGCCTGTAGATGGTTGCCTTTTGCCATGTTTTCACATGGCCTTTCCTCTATGTGTGCATGTTTCTGGCCTCTTCTTATAAGGACACCAGTACTCCTAGATCAGGGCCCCACCTTGTGACCTTATTTAACCCTATTTACGTCCTTAAAGACTCTGTCTCTAAATGCCCACATGGGGAATGAAAGCTTCAGCATATGAATTTTGGCAAGACACAACTCAGTCCATAATATGTGGTTATGTATAAAAGAAAACATCTGTGTAGTGCCTAAAGCAGTGCCTAACACATCACAGGCTGACCTTCATTGATTATTGACTTTTATTTTATTGACTTCAATGATTATTCAGGAACTTGGCAACCTTAATGAGCAATTGGAACATGCAGGGCTGAGGGTCAGCCTTGGGCAACAGCGACCCCATGACTATAAGGCCATGCAATTTGTAGCTATAATTATCCCCTATTTATAGGGGAAGAAACTGCTCAGTTTGTAAGTCCCAGGGCTTATAAAGTCAGAGTCAACTTCTGAGTGAGGTTGGCTGTCTTCAGAGCTCTTAGTCTGTTAAACCCACATCAGGCTTGGAGCAGCCATATTTGATGACCTTTGTATCACACAGCCACCCATCCCAGGGCCAGCCCCTGCCATTTGTCTTTACTGAAGCTTGGCCACACTTGATAGAAAGCCTACAAACTGGTCATCTACCAGACAGACTCAGCTTTGGATAGAAAACCCTTGCTGCCATATTTGTGGGAACTGTTCTAACCATGGAGATATGTAGGCTGATTAAGAAATTGTACTGCCCTTAAAATGAGGTTAGTACATATGGGAGCTAGGGCTGTCTAATTTGTCTTTAAATTTGATTTATGGAAACTTCTAGCTTCAAACCTCCCAGCATAAAATCACTTAACCATGAAAATGGCAAAGCTCATTCACACTCAGTTCAGATACCAGCAGGAAAAATGTTTCAGCTTCAGGCTTGAAGGGTGGGTCCGTGGCCTGGGAGTAAACACATTTCCCCTGGCTCCCTGAGATGTTCAGGAGACCTCCCGAGGGGAGACCCAGGTTCCTAAAGCCCAAGCAGAGCTTACCTTGTCCGGACAATGCTGGGAATTATCTCCAGCCTCCTGTCTTCTACCCTTTTCTCTCTTTAGTGGTCTTTGCCTCCTCCACTTAGTCTGCTTTTCACTATGGATTTGCCAGCAAATAATTCCACCTTGGGACATAGAGATTATTGAATCAAAGAACCTAAGGGCTGGAAGGGTAACTGGTGATAATATGTTCAACATAGTGAAAAGAAATAAAAACTCAGTGAGATACAGCCTGTCCCCTGAGGAGACTCAACATCTCAGCACATGGCAGGGATGTAATTAAAAACGGAATCTCCTGAGTCCCAGGCCTAGATTTGATATTATGGCTGTGGTTTACAAAAGTGAGAACTAGGCCTTACTATAGTCTGTATACCAGACCTGTTATGATTTGCATGGTAAACTGAAAAGCTGAAAAAATGTGCTCATGAGCATGAAATGGAAAAACATGCTGGATCTTCCTACTTGTTAAAAGATTTTCCCAAATTGTTGTAAGCAGAGTTCTCAGATGGCCCCCAAGATTCCTGCCCTGTATAACCCATTCCCTTTGAATGTGGGCAGGATGTGTGAGTAGGATGGTTTATCACTTCCTGAGTAGCTTTCCTTCCATGCCGAAGTTCAAATGATCTTGAAGATGGAATCAAGGTCTGTAATCAATGGGCTTTGAGTCATTCAAAGGGAGATTGTCCCACCCTTATCAGATGAATTGTTAGAAGAAGTCAGAAGAATCTAAAGGGAGATTATCCTACTGACTTTTTTTTTTTTTTTTAAGATTTTATTTATTTATTTGACAGAGAGAGAGAGAGCCAGCGAGAGAGGGAACACAGGCAGGGGGAGTGGGAGAGGAAGAAGCAGGCTCCCAGCGGAGGAGCCTGATGTGGGGCTCGATCTCAGGACTCTGGGATCACGCCCTGAGCTGAAGGCAGACACTTAACGACTGAGCCACCCAGGCGCCCCTATCCTACTGACTTTCAAAGAGCAGTCCAGATAGATGAGATAGTGCTTGGGTATACTATGAAGGGCTTAGATGAAGGATGGAGTAGTCCTAACAGTTATGCTAATAAGGCAGTGGAACCTGGGATATGGTGGCCATCATCAGTGTGGTGTGGGCAAACTTTGGTCATGTAAGTTGGCAAATGATCAAAAAGTCCTAAGACAAAGAAGCAGCAGGTGATAGGCAGGGCTAGCTTAGGGATATAGACAGCCTTGATCAACAAATCCACTTGAGACTGATCTAGCCAATGAAGAAATTGAACTAGTGATCACTGTATATCATCAGAAAAAATCTTCTGGACATAAAGGGGCTGAGAATGGACCAGATTTTCACTTATAACTAAAACTTTAAGAAAAGTTGGGGCATATAGAGATTCACTGAGATAATTCATAACTCAAAAAATTCATTCCTTTTTTCCACCTCATCCCTAATATAAATCCTGCGCGGAGCCCTGGATCCTGAGACATATAGAATTTAGATCAGTGGAGAGGAGAAGAGAAACCATTTTGGTTGAAGAGGATAGAAAGCAGTACATAATGAAGGTTTTCTTCCTTCCTTCCTGCCTGCCTGCCTGCCTGCCTTTCTTTTTTATTAGAAGAACAATTTGTGACCCCAGGAGAGAGCTAAGCGTTGGGACAATCCTTCACCTATTTGGAGGCCACAGAGGTAGTGGCGAATTCTGCCTCCCTGGATTCTAGAACAGTGGTCTTGGTATACTGCAGCAGATCGTGTTCACTCAGTCAAGTTCCTCTGGTCCACGAAATCCTAACAGGAAGATAATGATACAACAAGAGTATTTGATGAGAGAAAATAATCAACCAAAACAATATCCCTGTAAATCTCAATTGCCCCTAATAACAGCTGGCAGTCATCCCTTACCACATTCTACTTACTTTTCTAAATGCTTCACATGGTCTAATTTGAAGTACTCTTATTATCCTCATCATTTAAATGAGAAAAGTGCACAAAGGTTAAATCAACTGCCTAAAGTAATGTTGTCATTAAGTGGTAGAGTGGGATTTGAACCCAGACTACTTGGCTACTTGCCCACAGAGTCTGCCTGCCTGACTGCTAAACTCTTCTGCTCATCAATACTGGTATCATTTTTCTGTTCTGGCTTCTTTTTATCCATTGATCATTTTCTTTGGTAACCCTCAGTAAAAACGTGAGCCCTTTAAAGACAGGATCCTGCGTTGATTTCCCTCGGGCCTTTACCTCCTGCCAAGCATGTAGTCAGTATCTTGGAAATGTTTGATTGATGAGTTATTGAAATCAAACCCTTACAATCTTGTTTAAAATTCTCCACACATCATTACTAAAGGCAAATATAAGAGAATTCTCATCAATTTCCTTTTCTATTCACAAGAAAATTGCCCAGGCATTACGTGGACAGCTAACAGCACCAGCTCTCACCCTCCCTCCTGGCAAAGAGGTCAGAATAGCACCCATCAATAGGCAGCCCACCGCAACACCGTCCTGACCCGAGCTGACACCAGCGAGTGTGCCTTGGAGAGTGAGGTCCTTTGACTTCTTTGTTGGCAGCATTTCACCTTTTAGTCCACTTCATCCCGCTATGCATGGGGATATTGCATTGCTGAGACCTAAGATTAGTTGCTTGTGGAAGAACGAGTAGGCGTTTGCAGCAGGCTCTGTTAAAATCATTACCTATTCTCCTCCCAGCGCTGCCTGGACCAAATGCCTGGATTCGTGACTGCATTCAAAAAGCAGTGCTCAAATCCATAATCCCAGCCTTTAAAATAGATCTTTCTAGATGAAGAAGAAAAAGTGGAAACCATTTTCTTTGCGGTTATTTTGGGAAAGTGACCTCAGAACATTAAAGGGCACTTAGTAACTATTTGTTGAATGGACGTGTGAATTGAAAAATGCCAGCAGAATTTTACATTAAGAAGATCTCATTCCCAGAGGAGTGGCCTTCTGCCAAAGACAGTTCCCTCCTTAATACACTGCCACTCTCCTTTTGTAAAAACCACCAATTCCAGCACATATTTCTCCGTCTGGTCTTTCCATTCATTCACGAGTCACTTATTAAAGGCCATCTATTGATCCAGATCTATGGGAGATTGGGATGCAGGGTTGACAAAGCACAAGATTATTTGTTGGCTTCTATTCCTGGACTTGATGTCTCCATGCGAAATTGTTGATTTGTGTTCTTACTGAAAATTCCTCAAGTAACTGGTCCCCGTTGGAAAGTTCCTCCCCTTAATGGCAGAAGTGATCACACAAAGTACTTTTCTCCTTTCATGAGCTCGAGAACTTGGCCACAGTTAATTGGACTAAAAATGAGTGACTCTACAAACTGAAGCAGTCATCAAATTGCAGCTCTTGGGAAACGTAAAGAGCGTGTTAGTCAGCAAAAACAAGAGTAGGCAGAAACGTTATATAAATCGTTCACTCTACCCCCCCAAAATGGGAGTAGGCATGGTTTATTAGTCAGGAAAGTTAATGCTCTTTGGCAGTAACGAATAACTCCAATATTTTAGCAGCTTAGCCTAACAAAGTTTTATTTCTTACACACATTTTTTATCTAGTGCCAGTGGGGGCTCTGCTCTACATGGTTACTCAGAGACCCAGGCTGATAGATGGCTCCACCATCTAGAGCTACAGGCATCTAGAACACACAGACTCCTCAGTCACAGCCAGAGGCAAGGGAGACTGGAGAATTATGTGTAGGCTTTTCATGGTCTCAACAGGCAAATGACCCATATCACTTCTGCTCACATTTTGTTTTCCAAGTCTTGCCAAATGAATCCACTTAATTGCATAAGGCCGGGAAACACGAGGAAACAATATCTGGTAAGCATGACTCTCTCTGCCGCACACAAGTCATACTGCATTTTTATGTGTATGTGACTTAATGTCCATCCTAATTTGGATATATGCTATCAGAAAACCATTCAAAGTTTAACAAGATAAATGATAAGATAAAAAATGTGAATAGATGCTCTAATATAGTTTCTCCTTGCATTCTGTCTAAACTTGCAGATCACTGGAGATCGTGATGCCAGAGGTACTAATATATCATGACATTCTGGTTCCCTTTGGAGCAGGGCTATATCACGGGTGAAAGAACGTCTCTTTTTTCTTTGTCCTCATGTCCTTACAAAGAATCCCCATTTATGGAAGTAAGCTGAGTTTTCCTTTGTTCTGAGCAACCTGAAAGAGCTTAGCTCCCTGGGACCCCTTAGAACATTCCCATCTGGGAATGCCATCTAGCTACTTTCTGGCTCAAGAGAAACAGCAATACTTGGGCTGCTTGTTCGTTCTTGGGTACTTCTCAAATCCATGTGAATTCTTTCTGTGTGTCTTATCTTGCAGCCCTCCCAGCACAGTGCCTGATTCCTGGCATTCTCAAAGATAATTTAATGGCGATCCTTCATCCTCAAGGCAAGGTTGATTCGCAGCACAGTAGTACCTTCTACCTAGTGGCCCCTCACACATGGAATCATAAATCTTTCAGAGAAGAAAAGGACCTTGAATTTAATTCCGCACCATATTTTTATTACCCAAATTAGGAATTTAGCAAGTTGAGGCCCAGGTATGTTGAATGATCGGCCTAAGATTAAACAGCTACTTAGCATCAAAACCCATTATAAAGTAGAGTTGTTTCAACTTTTAGAACTTGTCAGGGTCAATAGGGACCGGAGCACATAAAAAAGAAGTACGAAACATAAAAACAATCACAATTTCACTTAATCTTTGTTAAGGCCTTTCTTGTGTCTTTTATGAAAATTGAAATCAAAGATAAAATGCTAATTAGAACTCAGTATAAAAATAGGGATAAGGGAATGTTTGATGAAAGATTGGAAAAGAAAACACTATTTGAAGCAACCCTTCCATCTGTTCCAGAGAAGTCCAACATAGCAATCCCACCATCTTCGTGCAGCATAACCTAGAATTAATTCAGGCAGTAAGCTTGGCATTTATAGAGCAGTCTGCTGAGAAAGAGCAATTTCATTTCCAAGGACTTCACCAAGTGAGGACCTGACTTTAGATGCCATCAAATTTTCTGGAGGGTTCTTGAGAAATTTCTTAGCATTTAATAATCTGGTATTTGTAATTCTCAGTAAGTATTAAATTATACTTAATCTTTCACGGTCTTACAACTTTCTTTGAATGAAAACAACTTGAAATTATATAGTGAATGATGTCATTCATTAATTCATCCATTCAACAAATAGTTACTGGACACTATGCAGACACTATACTAGGTGCTGAGGATAAAACAATGAACAAGGTAGATAAGCTTCTGTCCTTACTGAGCTTACAGTGTTAGTGTTAGCATTACAGTATTAGTCCCTCAGGAATCCTAAGTTTCGCTTTCTCTGGGTTTCTGGAGTCCCTGTGAGACCTCTGTCTTGTACCCCCACTGAATTTCAAGGACAAAATACTAGTCCAGTGTCCCGGTATAGAACTTATTTGAACTGGCTTTGAAGTGATAACATCTGAGTGTGAATTTCAGCTCTGCTATTCACAAGTTCTATTACTTTAAGCTAGTTATTCTCATTACTTACAAACTTCTCCATCAATTAGCTATGGCTGCACAAGAAACCACCCCACAACTCAATGGCTTAGCACCACAGTCATTATTACTGATTATTTCTTAGGAGCTCACAGCTCAGCAGAAGCTCAACTGATCAGGGACCCCCTGCCAGACTGGGCATGTCCTTCTCGTGGGTATAGCAAAGATTCAAGAGCTCCTAAGACTGGGTTCGATGAGGTATGCACTTATTATATGTTCCCCATAAATAGCAGTTTCATTAACACTTCAAGTTTCCCCTTCGACATTTGGAAAGCTTTCTTGGACTTAACCTTGGTCTTCTGACTTGCCCTGCCTCTTATGCTTTTACCACACTGCTGAAACTCCCACTTCCTCAGATTAGACTAGCTCCTGCCTCTTGAGAAGGGTTTGGACTTGGTTTGTGATTAGTGGGCATTCTCTGAATCACTTCTGGAAGAACTGTTGCTCAGAACTCTATAATGTCCTTCCTTGGGCTTTGCCTCCCAGCTAGAGCAAAGCCACAATGACTAGTTCCCCTCTGCCAGCCAAACTGACCAGTGAAATTCTTGAGTGATGTATGCTAAAGGCAGGTAATATTCCTCCTGTTGAGAATGCATGGTATGGATTTTTACAGTTTATCCTCATAACAGTATGTAAGGTCATTTTACTATCCCCCTCCAATAGATGAAGAGGTTGTTGACAGATATTAACTTTATAAAGTTTGAATATGAAATTAGAGTGAAGTAATATTTTCTGGGTTTTATGGGAATTAAAAAAAATAGTGCCCTCTTTTCCCACCCAAGTTCTATATCTATTGAGAGAAAGACAAAGAAGTCAGACAAACGGATGTCAAAATGTTAGCTTTAAAACTGACAGTGGTGGGAAAGTGGCTTACGAATTTAGCAGTGATAGTTTGCTACCACTGAACCCTAAAATGAGACAAAATTACCTGTCTAGTAAAGTTGGCTCTATGAATGAAATAGCAGGTCTCCTTCTCAAGGGGAAAGTCCTGTAACCTATGTTGGAGAGGGGACCAGGCAGGCAGATCCCCAAAAGAATGAGATGAGTTTAGCTTTGGGGGCTATTCCTGCTTCCAAATTTGCCAGAGAGTTGACTCCTCCTCCTTTGGGGAGGTTAAGGCGAGAAATGCAGAGATGCAAGGAAGGTTTTACTAACTGAAGTCTCTCCAGGTGTACCTGAAGCAGGAAAAAGGATGCCCATTGTCCCTATTCCAACAGTAAGTGCAGATCACAGCACTTGAGAATTCTCTTCTCCTCCCCATTGATTCCTGAGAGTTTGACAATTGCTCTGAGACAGAAGATTTAAATGTCCCCACATCTGTGTATTGTCATGTTAGTCATTCTACTAATAAGAGGGCCCTGGGTTCTTATTACGTGTCAGGGAATTAGTTTTTCATTTTACAAATGCAATTTGGATAGCTTAAGCTTTCAAAAGTAAGGACAATATCATTCTCCACCTCCGAATTTCTGTGATTGTCAGAGGCATGGATAATAATAGTACCGTAAAATAATACATGGCAATTAAAAAGATAATCGTTGGGGCACCTGGGTGGTGCAGTCCGTTAAGTGTCTGACTCTTGGTTTCAGCTCAGGTCATGATCTCATGGGTTATGACTGAGTCCTGCCTTGGGCTCCATGTTCAGTGCAGAGTCTGAGATTCTCTTTCCCTCTCCCTCTTCCCCTCCCCCCACTCGCTCGCACATTCTCTCTCTCTCTGAAGTAAATAAAAAATCTTAAAAAAAACTTTTTGGAAAAGATAATCACTTATGCCTTTCCTGCTGTACACTCAAGAAAGGATATCCTTCTGATGGCTGCACAAATCTGGGTCAAAATTTACTCTGTCTTGAACACGAGCAGTGAGATTCTTCCCTCCCATAGAACCTCTTAAATTCACAAGGATAATGAAATGTTCCTTGAATAGTGTCCTACTTAAATCTTTGTCTTTTCTAAGTAATCACGTGATCTTTAGATAACCATGACTTCTAGAGAGGAAAGTAGTAGACATATTAGAGACTGAGGGTTGGAGAGGTAACATGACTTGTCGGAAGTCACAGTATAGGTAAATTACAGAGCTGGGATTCAAATCTACCGCAAAGTGATACCAATGCGCTTAGCCAAAAGCATATTTCAGTAGTTACTGTGGCATCACCAAATCCTCCATTTGCTAATGTTCTACAGCAATTAATACATTGCAAATGAAAATATACCTTTGGAGAATGAAGACCCACAAAGCATATAAGACATACATGAAGCTCTTATTAGATTGGTCTCCCTCCTAAGGGGAGGGGGAGGGGAAAGACCTTATTTAGCAGAATCAGACAAACATGAGTCACCCAACAGCCATCGCTGCCTGAAAACCCCAGGGTGAGGGTTCAAAACAGGGGCTGCCCTTTTCTTCACAGGTGGGTGTTTTGTGTCACCAGTTTCTTGGTATCAACTGAAATTGCTGGAGTGAGGAGTAAACATGGGCACTAATCAGCCTCCAGGGCTAGCCTCCCATCACAGAGCCAGACTATGCAAAGAGCGACCAGCCCCCACCTTGCTGGGCAGAAGCGATGTGGACTCACTTTCCGAATCACCCAGTGTCAGGCTGGTCTTAGCACTGCTACCAGATCCTGCAGAGACAGGGCCATAGGGAAAACACTAAGCAGATTTTTCAGTTCTTGGCCCTTCCTAGAAACAGCCCATGTGAGCTCTTATCTTCACGATATGTTTGGGTTGCATTTCTCACCTTAAGATGTGAAGCAGTCTGCTCAAATATCCCACAGACGGGAATGGGTCCTCATTGATGTGTTGCTGTACAAAGGTGTAAGTCCCATGGTGACAAAAGGGTTATTTACACACACACACACACACACACACACACCCTTTCAAGATCCTGCTAATTGACTTACGCTTTTTCATAAAAATCCATGCTATGACGTTAATGATCTCTCGTGCCTCTTCTTAGTCAGTCAGTGAATTGATTGAGAGAATATGCCGACCATACTCCAGATATGGCCTGTTATCTGCCTGCTTGTTGCCTGCTTGTCTCACCTTTCTTTTCCTTACCTTTCTGTTCCTCGAAGATCTCAATAAGGCCAACCTCTCTTGCCAAGTTTCTGAGCTTCTGTTTTCCCAGGGAGAGAACATTAGGAAAGGCCTTTGAAGAATCAAAAGAAACTTATCAGTGGAGATTTGAAGGCAGGGTTAGAGATAGAGAAGAAGGGAGAATGAATAAAGACATAGTGCAAAAAAAAAAAAAAAGCCTTATGTACATTTGTCCCCCAGGCCTGGTACCCTGTAGAACCCAGCTAACTATAGAGACTTGTCACCAGGTTGTGGAAGGGAGGAAGCACAGAATAAGGGATTGGAAACGAGGGGTTTGGTCCTCTGTTACTAAGAGGACGCTGTGATGCATCAGAAGGAAAGACTTTGTTGGAACAAAGTGTCCTGTTTTTCTGCAACGAAAGAGAAGATTATTTTGATTCTGGGAGTGCAAAACAAGGTTTTGTTAAAAAAGCAGTCTTGACAGTCAACTGAGCCTCAGGAAGTTGAACAACAAGCAGTGGCTTATAAATCGAGCTTCTCATTCTCGTTTTGTTCTCTCTCTCTTTCAGAAAAGAAACAAGGATCGCCTATTTGTTTGTTTACTTGCTTGTTTTCCTGGAGTGGAGGCATTCCAATAGAGCATTACCATTGCCCTGGGATCTCACTGCTTGATGGCAATTCAGCATTGCTAGAGTAGCTTCTTGCCAGAATTCATGCTTTCCTGAGTCCCTTCTGGAGACTTGAGGAAGCTCCTGGGTTAGAGAGAAGGGAGGGCGAGTCATTATAACAAGTCATTGTAAGCTTAATCGTTTTCACCTTGGAGACTATAGGGTGAAGGTCAAGAACACTGGATCTGGAATGTGTGGACTCAGGCGTGAGACTCCTGGCATTCAACACTCCAATGACATAGGCCAAGTCACAGCTCTGTGAGCCTTGGACCCCTTGCCTGTAGCATGGGGGAACCATCTACATTGTTTGTCCATGAGGTTGCTATGTGATCAGTTGAGGTCGTGCATGTGCTTAGACTCTGTAGCCCCAAAGGAAACATGATAAAAAAAAAAAAAAAATACAGAGTTTTCGGAGATGATGAGGGTATGTGCATAGGATATCGGTATGAAGAATTAAGCTGCTTAGAAAAATCAGATGTTCTAGATGGAGGGCTATCTAAGAAATATATTTATGTGAAAACATCTAGGTGTCAAGTGACAAGAAGAGAGAAAGCTAGTGAAATAGTGTGGGTCATGATGATGTGTGTGTGGGATGTGTGTTTGTTCCTGGCTGAGAAAGGGGTATGATAGGGTTCTAACATCTGCCATAATTAGAGTTCCACTGCCTATGGCATTGAAGTACCAGAAAGTATCTTCAACACCTAATTTATCTGAATTACTTTTATTTTGACTCATAAAGCAGCTGGCATTGCTCAGAAGCTCAGCTTCACCTGTAAACAGAGCTCCTTTACGGTTTCGGAGAGGGAGATCATGTTGAACGTGGACACATTTCCAGGACAGCCCATAGAGACCGTGCTTTGTGATGTGTTCCCAGTATGAGTTTATTTTCTTAACATTTTTCCATTTCTTTCTAAACGAAAAAGAAAAGACGATTTATCTTTTGGATAAAAATTAACTTCCTTCACAATTGCCCATGGTTCAGACAGATGGACCTTCCCCTGTCTTAACTTGCTCATCTATCCAGTAACTCTTTGAAGTAGGTATTAGCATTATTCCCATTTCACAGATAAAGAAACTAAGACACGTAGTTTAAATCCATTCACCAAAGTCTCACAGCTGGCAACAGGCAAAGTTGGGATTCAAACCTACCGTCTGGGGCTTCAGTTTGTAGCCTTAACCATTATACAGACTGCCCCTCGGGCTGAGTTAGAGCAGCTAGCTCGTGGGTCCTGAGCTTCCCCACATGCTCTGATGGTAACGGACCTATTGCATGTCCTTACTGAACAAGAGCCAAGGGAGTTTGGCTCCCCCCTTGAAGGGCCATTAGGCATGTCCTCATTTTGATAATTAACAGTCCCTCTCGGTCCCTTTAACACTATATATATCTACATATCTTTATATTTTTGTGTCTATTTATAAATATTATATATATACATATATATATAAAATATATAAAATATATATTTTTTACCATTCTGGGCCCAGTTTGTACCACACCCCCATAGCCTTCATGTAAAGTGTGGAATTAGTAAGCCAGGACTAAAATCAAGATCATTCTGGTTAAAGTGGAAAAGTATGTATCAGGGAAGTATAAGGAATATATGAACAGTAATACAACATAAATAGTACTATCAACAATAAGGTTTTTTGCTGTGCTGGAAACAAATATTTCACGTATTCCAGGTGATTAAAAATCACTTATTACCACTGGATACGGTTTTACGTATGGGAAACTTATGAAACAAAGAGATGTCTGGTCAATAAGGAAAGTAACATAGACTCCAGTGTTCTGAATACCGGTATAGCCATGATTCCAATAAATGCCAGTCACGCCCAGAATATTTAATCCTGCAAAGGATTTAACGAGCATCCAGAAGTGATGGTTCATGGAGGAAATACTGACCTTAAGGAATTCCTTTACAGGTCCTCTTAGGTAATAATTATCTGAAGAAGGACCTTTTTGTTCTGTTGGTTTGGTTTTTTGTTTTTGTTTTTGTTTTTGTTTTGTACACTTTTTAATGTATTGCCCACATAAAGCCAGTTTATGAGCCGATTGTGTATTTTGAGAATTGGCATGAAGCTGCCTGCTGTAGATACCTGACCAGAATTACTGACAGATACATAATTCAAGTGTTTGACTGATATCACAGTTGTTAAAATGTTCTGACCTTTTATTAATTTGGTACGTGTTTCTTCTCTAAATATCAAGAATTGCATTGTGTTAACTTTAATGGTGGCAAAATGACTGAAAGTCCAGACTTTATGTTATAGAAATTTGAATATTTTTTTTTTAAAGATTTTATTTATTTATTTGACAGAGATAGAGACAGCCAGCGAGAGAGGGAACACAAGCAGGGGGAGCGAGAGAGGAAGAAGCAGGCTCATAGCTGAAGAGCCTGATGTGGGGCTCGATCCCATAACGCCGGGATCACGCCCTGAGCCGAGGGCAGACGCTTAACCGCTGTGCCACCCAGGCGCCCCAGAAATTTGAATATTTTATTATTGCCCCACAAAAAGAGCACTTTCGAGGTAGCACTCATTGGATTTCCAAATGATTCAGATAATTTGGCTTCAAAATTAGATGAAGTAAGAAGAGGAAAAAAAGGATTAAAGAAGGTAAAGACAGGGCGTGTGTGTGTGTGTGTGTGTGTGTGTGTGTGATGTATCTCTCCGCACACACACACACACTTTAGTTTGTTTACAGTGTATTTACCCATTTAAATTTTGAGACATTTGACAAGTATATGAATGTGTGACTTACTGTAAAAAATACAGACTATTATATTTTAACCTCAAGACTTGGTCATTTATGAGACACAGATAAAGGGATACTTACGAACACGGGATAGATTTAGGACTCTGGAGGCCTGGGTTCTAGACCTGCAAAGTTGCCATGCACCAGTGGCTCTGTGGGATCCAACAGTTTCTTTTAAAAAAATTTCTATACTTCAGAATTCCTTTCAGTAGAAGCCAGATAATGATGGTTTGTACCTTTGAAGATCAAAATAAAATATGTGAGGTTGCATTCTGGAAAGGAAAATGCCTTCCTTACCTTCAAGGGCCTATTCCTGTGCATAATGAGAATAGATTACAATCAGAGGATGACACGCTCTTCGCCACGTGAACCCAGATGCATGAGTGCACTTGGTCTTCGCACTGATGAACCAGCTCGACTTTGAAATATCCTAGTTAGCCCTAGCAAGGAAGTATCCTAGTTAGCCCTAGCAAGGAAGCTGTGAGACGTGAGCGGGCTCTGGGGGGCACTGATGAACCAGCTCGACTTTGAAATATCCTAGTTAGCCCTAGCAAGGAAGTACCTAGTTAGCCCTAGCAAGGAAGCTGTGAGACGTGAGCGGGCTCTGGGGGGCTCTGGCCAGTCGGGGAGAGGTCGGGGTATTTGTGGGGTTTAGCGTCACACTCCAGAGTATTCGGGGAAGAGAAAGAAAAGTGTCAGTGTAGATTACTCGAAGTCCATGTTTATCATCCTTCAGAAAGCATGTACTGGGATAAAAGCGGGGGAATAGTTATGCTTTTTCAAAATTCCTTGGTTCCTATTTATACATTATGGTCGCTGAATAGATAATTCTGCGAGTCGATACCGAAATGTACCTGAATATATAGGTATGTGTTTGTTACTAGAACAAACTCGTTTTCTGAGACAAACACATTGTTAGAATGAGGAGGGAATTTTAACCCTTATGTTCAAAACTGCTCACTGCACAGAAGAAAAGCAGATGAATATCTCCACAATAAGGCAAAATTCTATTTCTGTTCTTATAATCTCTATTACAGGCTTAATAAAGCATTTGCATGTTATTAAAGGAGAAATGAGAAAGAAACTGAATAAGATGTAAGGAGGTTTACCAAATCAGTGATAGAATTTGAATACATTTGGAAAAGATATTTGTATAATTGGTCTTTTTAATCTGGTATCTATGGAAACAAACATATATTAATACCCAGAATAGATCACTGTGTCTGCGTTCGTTCCGGACAGAGTCCGTCTCTTCTGATACCACATCATCTTGAGAGCCTAAAGCCCAGGTCCCCTCCCCAAAGGTCAGCCCTGGACCTAGGCGAGGATGGCCCAGTCTTGGTATTTGATCAAATCTGGGCGCCTCTTTTCCGGACCACCCGCTTTTTAAAAACCAAAAGGACAAAAGGTTGCAATAGGAATCCTGTATCAGGATGGGTGAATGAAAGACTCAGCTGCAGGTTAGTTCACTTAGGAGGTCTCCCTGGTGGCTCCTTTTTGTGTGTTCATCACACAGATGTTGGAGCCGGCTTTCAGCTTCCAGAGAACAGGTGGAAAAGGGCATCACCAAACGGCGCTCTGCTGGTGAGAAGATGAACATCTGCAGTTCTGACTGGGCACCTCCACTTTCTTTGTTCCTTTGTTTGCGTGAGTGTTACCGTTTCTCCACCACTGGAAGCCCGCCACTCAAAATAGCCCCTGACCGCCTAACCATTGGTAAGTCTAAACACGAGATGCAATTTTCTCCTCTGACCATTAGCGAGCAAGGAAGGGATGATGAATTAAGGTGGCCTTCCAGCAGCAGAGAGCTCAGGATGTTTGTTGCTGCCAGTACAAGCTGTTTAGACCTGTACCGATGAGCACTAAGAGTGCTGTGAGGAATTTAAAATATATGTCCTGCGTTAGTCAAAGAAAATGGAAAACAATAGAGCTCATTTCTCTCTTCCAAAAATACATCACGTAAGATCCTTTCCATGGTTACAAATGACCCATCTAAGGCTAAAAAGAGGCTATTATATGTCATCCTGGAGATCCATAGTGGTGATAATAAGACTCTGTGTGTGTGCGTGCGCGCGCGCACGCGCACACGCGTGTGGTGGAAGAGGATTCTAAGCATCAAATACTTGATTTTAGGGTTACCATAATTGACCACTATTTCACTCTTTTTTAAAAATATTTATTGAACACCTACTAAGCGCTAGTCTCTTTTAAGCATCAAGTCTACGGTGATGATAGACACTAACACACTCTGCTCTTAGGAAGCTTGCCTTCTAGTGGAAGCGTCCAGATAATAGACAAGTCAGCACATGAATATGTAATATGTCAGATCGCAGGCAGTGCTGGGGAAGATACAGCTGGGAAGGGACAAGAAAATGATGGGACCCGATTTAATAAGTGGGGCCCACAGAGGCCCCTCTGATTTAGTGCCTCCGGAAGAGACCTGAATGAACTGTGAGAACCACCACGTGAACATCTCAAGGAAGATGTTTCCAGGCCGAGAGAATAGTAAGTGTAAAAGGGTGTAAGGAAGCACTTGTGGGTGGGTTGTTATTAATCTGTCAGATTCAAAGTAAGTTGGTTCAGGAACGCCTGCTCTCTGCTAAGACCGGCAGCCTTCTGAGGGAGTTAGAACTGACTCCATCTTCTCGAACCGCGACACACAAAGGGTCTCATGTTCTGCCGGCTGACAATGCATTCCCCACCCTTTACTTTCCACTCCCCTTTCTGGATTCACGTGGCTCGCATAAAGTGTTAACGAAAAATATAAAGATAACGCATGCGCATATGAGAAGCTTCCTCAAAAGGGATTGTTCAGTATCCAAATTAAGCAAGCATAGGAAATAAATAATAGACGGGATAGCGTGCAGGAAGCAACTTCAATAAGATGGCCCTGGGTCTGCCGGAGCTGGAATTGTGTGATAGGATTTCGGAGTGCTTCCCAAACACAGGGCATTATGCCCAGTGCTGGGACGGAGTTAAAAGCAGAACAGATGCTTAATCCGTGTCCCCGTGGAGCCAGCGGCTATTAAAGAACAGGAGTCCCAACCGTATCTTCATGGTGCCTCTGAGGGGCATAGGCCAGAGCCCAATCTACCACCTAGACCCTGTCAGCCCATCTGTGAGCCTTGTGACACTGCAGAAACTCTGGCTCTCGGTAGGGGAGTTGTACCCACCTCCTAGGCTTGTTGTCAGGATAAATTCAATAATGTGTATAAAGCAGCTAGAGCTGTGCTAAATGTTTCCCTCCCAGGTGGGGAGGGCATTCCGAGGAAGCTACGTGTCACCTTCAAAATGCCCTTTCCCTCAGACAATTTATCCAAAACAGCACCTTCGTTTAGCAGCCATCCAAATGCCTAGATTTATGGGAACCGTACAAACGGAATGGATATCAGCATGACTTACAGACTTTATTTACAGCTATAATCACGCCTGTACTTTATCCATTTTTACATTTTAAATAAGAGTTGTTGTCATGTCCCTCTGTGAATTGTGTTCATGAAACGTATCAATCCATGTCCGCCTAGAATGCATAATCTCTAAATCTTTTGTTGGCCAAAAAAAGCTCAGAACATGTGGGTATAATAAATTCATATAGCCAATCAGAGAGCTATCTCACACGCATTAAATAAACCTTGCTTTATGCTAGATCCTGGACATATAAAATCAAATCTGATCTTACTTGCCAGGAAATTACACTCTGGTGTTAGGGTGGGAGACGTAAGCAATTAACAAAATAATATAATAATCATGGATACAGAGATAGCCCCCCTCACCACGGAAGCTCTAAGGGGTGACTAACTCTATTCAAAGTGTTGGGGGTCCCTCGGGAGTCTGAAGCTCTTAAGAGAGGCGTGAATGGAAATAGTTTCTGGACTTACAAGGATATGTGCTAGGTAGATGAGATTACCCTAGAAGGGTCTGTGGAGTTAACGTGAAGAAAGAGGCAAGAAGAGAGGAACGTTGAAGGAGAACTGACAATACCACATATACAGCTAATGGCACAGATGTGGAGCTGAATGTTGTATGACCCCAGAGATGTAGGTCACTGATCCCCTACTTTATCTTCCTTGAACACACCATCACTGGTGTGCAAGGGGGAATCTTGCCAGACCTTTCTAACCTAGAATAAACATTTACCTGTTAATTTTTCACAAAGAAGAATATATGAGGTAAAAATGTTGGGATCAATGGTTCTAAAATGTAGCCGTAAACCAGAAAGTGGATATAGCAGCAAGGTGCTACAGGAGCTGAAGATGAGCTTTAAAGCTGGAGGGATGCTCTGGACATCCAAATAAGAACATATACCAGCTATTCCTCTCTTATCAGAAATGTACAGAGGGGTGCCTGGGTGGCACAGCGGTTAAGCGTCTGCCTTCGGCTCAGGGCGTGATCCCGGTGTTCTGGGATCGAGCCCCACATCAGGCTCCCCCACTATGAGCCTGCTTCTTCTTCTCCCACTCCCCTGCTGTGTTCCCTCTCTCGCTGGCTGTTTCTATCTCTGTCAAATAAATAAATAAAATCTTAAAAAAAAAAAAGAAATATACAGAGGTTTGTAATAGTCGGGATTCCCCAAAGAAACAGAACTAATAAGATAATAGAGTGGGGTGTGGAGAGAGGGGTTTAAGAAATTGGCTGGTGTGATTTGGGGGACATGTTTGAAATTTGCAGGACAGGCCAGCCATCTGGAGGTCTAGGGAAGAGTTGATTTTGCAGCTCAAGTCTGAAGGAAGTTTGGAGGCAGACCTCTTTTCTCTTTGGAGAACCTCAGTCTTTGCTCTTAAGGCCTTCAGCTGACTGGATGAGGCCTTTCCACATTATGGAGGGTCATGTGTTTACCCAAAGTCTACTGGTTTAAATGTTTATCACATGTAAAAAAATACCTTTACAGCAACATCTGGGCTGCTGTTTAACCAAACTACTGGGCACCATAGTCTTGCCACTTGGCACATAAAATTAACCATCACAGATCTTTATACAGCTATAGCCCCGGGAAGAGCTTATGAAAAGTTAAAGGTGAAAACAGTTCTCTAAACTGCAGCTGTATTTTCAGCCAATAGGCCACAGGTGCTAATGAGGCAGAGAGTGCTAACCATCAGCACTTGCTGAAATTCCATTTTTAAAAAGATTTATTTATTTATTTTGAGAGAGAGAGAGAGAGAGAATCTTCAAGGAGACTCCCAGCTGACCACAGAGCCCTAGACGGGGCTCAGTCTCACCACCCATGAGATCATGACCTGAGCTGAAACCAAGAGTTGGACACTCAACCGAGTCAGCCACTCAGGCTCCCCTGAAATTCCATTTTTCATTCATTCTTTTTTTTTTTAAATGATTTTATTTATTTACTTGACACACACAGGGAGAGAAAGAGAGAGCACAAGCAGGGGGACCAGCAGAGGGAGAGGGAGAAGCAGGCTCCCCATTGAGCAGGGAGCCCGATGTGGGGCTCAATCCCAGGACCCTGAGATCATGACCTGAGCCAAAAGCAGATGCTTAACTGGCTGAGCCAAGCCACCCAGGTGCCCCTCATTCATTCTTTTGATAAACATTTATTATTCTTTTGATAAATATTTATTAAAAGCGTTCCATTTGTTAGGACCTGTCATTTGAAGAAGAGTTAATACATTATTGACTTGGCCCAAGAAGCTTAGAATTAGAAACAAATATCAAAGCTGGAATAACCCTTAAAAATAATCTATTCAGCCTCTTCCTTCTGGAGAAATGGGGAGTCTCTCACTCCTGATCACACAGTGTATGAATTCCAGATCTGGAGTCAGGCCTCAGAAAGTTTGATCTCCCTCGGTATTCTTTGCCTAATTGGGAATTCAGACACTGTCCATATGTCTGTTCTTAACTTCATTTGCCAACCATGGCACAAGCCCCTTGAGAATGTTTGGGTCTCTTTGCACAAAGAAATGAGTCCTATTCGAATTTTGAAGAGTGACACTGCTCCAGAAAAGCAACAAGACCCTTTCATCTGCCCCTTCCATGGGCTCCTAAATAGCAGATTTTAAACACAAACAGATGGATTTTCACTCTTTACCTCACCGCTGAGAAATAAGACAGAGAGGGGAGAGTTGAGAAAGCAGTCATAGGACTCTGGAGTGCTGTTATGGGAGTACCGGGGAGCCACAGGAAGAAGGTCCCCTATGGCGGGGAAGGGATCCTGCTGTGCGAGCTGTACGGGTTGGTGTGAACTCTTGTTTCCGTTCCGAACCAATGACCCAGTCGACTAAGGCATTTGAAAGCATCTACTCTGACTGCATGGCTGAACAGCTCATTAAAAAATAATAATAATAATAAAGACATTCATAACAAGCCCTCTGTCTAGAACTTATCTTCTTCTGAAAAAACAAGAAACTTAATAAACCTAAATGAAAATACCTAGCACTGTTTCTCCAGTTCCTTGTTCCAGTCTTGTTAATCTATTTTAAGGAGGTTTTATTTATCTCTGAGCATTAACAGGACGAGCTGTTTCTTCTTGAGAAAGCAGCTCAGGTATATTCTGCCCCACGGAAGCACTTGTATGCCTTTCTCCTAGAGCGGGCGGTGAACTGTGACAGCGAGGGTGCCCTGTCCAGAGGCAACTTCTTTGCTAGTCATTCTTTGTGTAGGACCTTGTAAAGAATAAGTTCAAGCATAGTGGAATGATATAAATAGAAAGGGAAGGTTTCATTGATCTGTAGAGGGACTACCTTATCGGGTAGCTATTGCACATTCCAGTTCCCTCTGGATCAATACAGAGATGAGACACAGGTAATTCTAGCATGCAGAATGATGGCAGGGCACTAGAGAACATCTCAGACAAAGCTCGTGAAAGCCAGGTGCAGGCTTTATCGCACTGCCTCCTGCCATAATTCTCCCCAATAGCAGCCACTCTCCACCGTCACGTCAACCGCAGACATGATCAGTAGAGAAATTGGCCTCCCACTGCGACCTCATCTTCTAAGACTATTTCTTGTGAGCAATATTTTCCAATCTTGTGGAGATCTGTCAGTACCTTGTGACATTCAGCGTGATAGCTGGGCTCTGAGAGCTCTCCCCACATGCAGGGTCAGCTTCCAAAAGAATGTGCCAATTGTGTTCATTCTCGAAAAACAATTAACAACAGGGCACGAAGAAATGGGGCAGACCAAGTAGAAGAAGCTATCAGTATTATGCATTTGATTCAATTAATGCATTGTTTCCTCCACTCTAGTTCAGTGGCTGCGAACATGAGATAAGCGTTGTGATACTTACAAGATCATGACTTCTAAGTGGAAATAGGTGTTAGTTTGGTTACAAGAGTTGGGCTTCTCTTCTGCTTTATTAGCTTCAAGGCTTTGAAATAAATAAATAAATAAATAAATAAATAAATAAATAAATACAAACAAAATACTATGGTCATGAATTTCTCATATAATATCTGCCACTGGTGATCCATGGAGGTTTAAAGGACATTATGCTAAGTGAAATAAGCCAGGCACAGAAAACCACAAACTGCGTAATATTATATGCAGATTCTAAAAAAAGCCAAATACTTGGAAGTAGACAGTAGACAGGTAGTTCTGAGGGGCGGGATGTGGGGGAAATAGGAAAATGTTAGTTAAAGTCTCAATTATGTAAAATGCATAAGTCTAGGTACTTAATGCAAAGTGTGAGGACTATACGTAATAGCGCTGTGTTGAATATTAGAAATGTGCCAGGAAAGTAGATCTCAGGTGCTCTCATCACACACACAAAATGCTAACAATGTGAGGAAATGGTATGTTAACTAGCTTACTTTACTAATCTGTTCACCCTGTGTGTGTGTGTGTATAAGCGTCATGTGGTACATCTTAAAAATATACAATTTTTAGTAATAAAATAAAATATTTTTCAAAATGTGGGCCCAGAAGAACGTCAAAAAACATCCAACAAGTCTTCCTTCCTTTCCCTTTTCTCTCCCTCCATCCGTTGCTCACTCCTTCCTTTTCTACTTTCTCTTCCTTTCCCCCCTTTCCTTCCTTCCTCCCTCCCTTCCTTCCTTCTTTCTTTCCCCTTCCTTCCTTCCTTCCTTCCTTCCTTCCTTCCTTCCTTCCTTCCTTCCTTCCTTCCTTCCTTCTTTCTTCCCATGGCTACAGTATAAAAAAGTGACAGAAGATTTCAGGAAATAGAAGTAAAGGAAATGTTCCAAAAGAGACCAATAAGACTCTTGAAAGAAGAAAGCATTGGCAACAGAAATTACAGTCTCTCCCACCTCATAGACGTGAGAAGAGCTCTGTAAATTATCTGTGTGTTTTGCCAAGAGACGCAAAAGACTGAGCACAGCTGAGCTACTTTGATTGAAGGGACCCAAAGAGAAGCAGGAGCCCGCTGTGCTGTTCCCTGGGACATGGGGCTAGTGGGCAGGAGCTGAGTATGAAATATAAACTCTCGTGGTGCCAGTTAAGCCAGCACCTCAGGGAAGAAACAGAGCAAGTTTTGACAGCCTTTGTGAACCGAGTCAAAGTCAAAGTCAAGCTTTGTCTTTCAATTAAAATTTTGCTTTAGCTCTTCTTGTCTTTCTAGCAGGGAGTTCTGGCAAAGAAGGTATTTGAGGGGGCACCCTGGCCACAGGAAATTAGAGTATCATCTTAAGACGTATTGGAAATTGTACCAAATAAGATTCTATACTTTTATAGCATATAGCCCCTCTTTTACTCCGATGTCACTGTATGAGCTAGACAAATTCATTTAGAGGAAGCAGCATTCTCCCAAGGGCAACATCCTGGATGGCACTCAGGCCACAGACATAAAAAATATTTGATTCAGAAACAGCACAGTTCCCTCGTGAATTTAACATTTTAATTTGAATGTTGCTCTCGCAATGAGTAAGTGCCCCAAATCTAACGTGTGAAAGCACATGGCAACGTCTCACACTCAAGCTTTCAGCCTCTCACGGGCTGTGAGAGTTCATAACAATAAAAGTAACAGTGTTTTGGTGTTTGCATGGTGGCACGACGCTTCCTCATGTATTATTCTATTAGACGCTCACACCAACGCTTTGAGGCACGCAGCGCAGGGAATGGCATTCTACTCCCTTACAGTGCAGAAACTAAGACCTAGATTGGTTAACGAGCCAGGCCAACAGCGCTTCACGGTCGGTGACAGAGCCAGATGACAGACCCATACTGCAGCTGGCAGCCCCGATGCTCCAGTCACTCTGCAGCGGCGCCGTGACAGGGCTCTGTTGCTCCGTCGTCCCTAGAGAGTAAATTTAAAATTCTTAAAAGCCCTAACACCATATGTGCTTATATTTAGAAATAATATTAAACCAAGAGACTGGGGAAAGTGTGTCCTACTACACAGCGAGCTGCTAGGAATGGTTGCAGAGGAAGCAGCTCTAAAGACAGAAGGGAAGCAGAAGCCCTCACCTGAGCTGGGGGGGGAGCAGAAAGCTGGGGTCAGCCTGAGCTGAGAAAGTCGTCATCTGCACAGGTTTAATTACAAGACAGAAATAAGAGCCTTGGTGTTTCAGATTTTCTGGAAGGTTGGTGAATGAATGGGACCATTAAAGAAACGTCTAGATCTGCCCTCTCCTCGGTCCATGCCGTGTCCTCTCAGCTGTGTTTTTAGTTTCTGTTTTCTTGTTCAGATGTGAGGCTTCTTCTGCACTAGAAGTAGCTTCTGTCTTAACAGGTGCACCAGCTTCCTTCTGAATGTGAGCGCCGTTATCTGTTCATCCTGCCATGACTTTGTTACTGTAAGTTCCTGTGTCGGTAGGCCAAGGTCATTGAGGGTGCAGAGGTCAGTATCCTTGCGCAAGAACACCAATGGTCTACTATACTGAAGTTCTTTTACTTACTGCTCTTAGCTATAATAATAATAAATAGCTAAATTTTTAAACAAATACTTACTGAGTATTTACTATGTTCCTCACACTGTTCAGATGACATCACATATATTTATTCATTTAATCTGTGCAACAACAGAAGTTTAGTTAATAAGATTCCCATTTTATAGATGGAGAACCTGAAGCCCGGAAAAATTAACTTGTCCAAGGTTATAAGCTAGTGTTGGGGTTACAGGATTCCAAAACCAGAAAGTCTGATCCCTGAGTGACTTCAAGGTTGTTGTTAATAATAGAACATATAAATCCATCCTCAGGTGTTAGTAGAGAACAAGTACAAGAGTCTCCAACCTTCTGGGACAGAAGAACTTCCCCAAGTAGGGCAGCCAGATTTCCTAATTGAAAATATAAGATTCCCTATTAAATTTGAATTTTAGGTAAACAATAAATATTTTTTTTAGGACCAGTATGTCCTCTGCATACTTAGGACATACTGATCCTAAAAATAACACTGTTTATCTGAAATTCATATTTAATTGAATATTCTGTATTTTATCTACTTATTTATTTATTTGGGCCACCCTACTCCCAGCCTACTACTGCCCCCCCTGCTTCATGAATCATGCTCTCCTTATTTAGATGCTCTTATAGCTGGAAAGTTCTGACTATTCTTGCTATAGTCAAATAATTTCTGTGGGATCTTTGCCAATCAAGATGGGCAAGGCCAACTAAATTAAACCCTCTGGGATTTCTTCATAAGCCTTCATAATGAAAGCTTGGGATTTCCCAATACCTTCCCCCAAGTCAGCTCCCTGAGAGATGGCTTATCTGGTGTTTACCCTCAGATAAGAAAATACCCTAAGGGTAGTGGTTTGGATAAAGTTCTCTCAGATTCTTTTCCTCTATGCTATTTTCCCTAAAATGGGATTAATCCTAAGCAAGAAAACCTCAATGTATTGAGACTCTTTTCCTGTTCATCAGGTAGCGGTGTTCAGAACCCAACTGAAGCCCAGTTCTCTCTCCCTTCCCTCTAGAAATTGCTGTGAACTGCTAGAATATGAGATTCTTGGCATCTGGTTAAGAATCTGAGAATTCTTGGTCCTGTCCTTTCTGCAAACAACCAATTCGGACTAACCTCTTCAAAGCCAATTTGCTGCGATTTGTGAAATTTTCCAGGAAGTGAGCCACTTCATGTTCTTACCCTCCAAAGAAGTTGATGGGTTTTGCATTCCACTCCCTGAAAGGTAAATTAACCATGGCCTTTCCCGCCCAGAGTCCTAATGTGTTGGGTGTGGACACAGACTTAGGCCATTTCTACCACGTGAGTAGGAATTCAGTTTAGTGAAACTGGCTTTTACTGTGCACTTTTAATCAATGGCCACCCGAGGTTCCTACAACAGGCATGTATTCAGCACCCAGGAATGATTTAGGAAGAGGAAGGGAAGAATCACAAGGTCCTTATTGTGTAGAAGAGCTAGACTGATGCCGGACTGTGTAGCCGAGTGATAGCAATTAGGGAAAGATCATTCCCAAATATGTTCTTTGTGGAGCAATTGGCAGAAAGGTGGGCATCCTACCTGTCACGCTTCCGGGGGTTATTTTGCTATGGCCAGATGGCTGAATGGGAACCAAAGATAGTGAGAGCTCTTATAGTCCAAGGTGTAGACAACTGGTGGGGTCAACATCTGGATGTTTAGAGACTTCAGTCAGAAACTATGTATTATTTTTCTTTGGGAAAGAAAAAGGCTATGAAATCACAGGAGTGGGATATTAGTTTTCTGTCACATCTAAAACCTTTCCAAGTTGGCTAATTAAATTATACCTTCCAACAGAGAACGCAAACACAATTTCAGGTTCTAATCTCTCAGTAATCAAGCATTCTATTATTAATGTCCTCTTCCTTTTTCTGGGCTTAATTGCTCATTGTACTACATGTGGCATTGATTAGCAGTAGGAAGAGCGTGTTCTGTTTTGTTGGCTTGTGAGAAAAGTGGATGTAAAAAGGCGTTGAATCAGAAAGCAAGCTCTATCCAGCTGTGATATGGTGAGTGGGGGGTCTGAGGAAGCAAAGCCAACCAGCTTGTTTGGTTTGAAATAACAGCATAAAGTTCCATATTTGCCTGTGAAGCAACCGTTCTTGATGAAACACGATGCCAAATCAGCTGGGAGCTTTGCACAACAATGGTTTGTGTAGAGCTTTACAGTTTACAACATGGTTTTTTTACAGGTGTCATTTTGGTTGGTCTGAAACATACATCTGTGTGTTAACCATTTTAACAAGATTTTGATATGAAAAGTCTGATCCTTAGCAAGATTCAGTGACTTTTGTCAAAGCACACAGCCAGTGTGATGAAGATAGTGTTTGAACACAGACATTGCAATGTCTAATTTTGTCCTCTTTCCATTATATTACGCAATCTCCCAGCAGCTATGACTCAGTTGCATGTAGTTCACCAAACACTGACTGGGCCAATACTGTGTTCCATCAACCAAGCTATGGACTAAAAGAGAATGAAAAAAAAAAAAATCCTGGTAGAGGCAGACAACTCTAACCTCCTATGTGCTCTATGTTTGACTCTGATGCGTAGTATTACGGATACAAGATACCGAAGAGTCGAGAAGGAAAAGGGCACGTAGCAAGGAAAAATCTTCAAAGAGGAGGAAATATTTCAGTTGGCTTTTGACAGGTAAACCAATTCTGACAATCTCAAAAAGGGGAAGGCAATGGAGACAACATTTAGTAAAGGGATAGGGTAAGAAAGAGTGTGTTGGGGAAAAGTAAGTCAACACAGTTGATAAGATTGTAAAGTAGGAGAGAAAGAATGGTTGAGACACACAATTGGGCTCCGCGTGAAGGATTTAACTTCATTGTGGAAACAACAAAAACTTCGGATTTGTCCAGAAATATCACTAACACAAGCGGTTTTCAAGTTAACATTTTTTTTCCTCTGTCTCAGGAGAAGAGAGCCAGCAAACACAGGTGCCAGTTGTGGCGGGTAACTAAGGGTGACCATGT